>NC_052533.1:97750486-97900730 GCF_016699485.2 Gallus gallus | reverse complement strand
GGAAGCGTTTTGAGGCACACTCCTCATCCACTTTTTGCTTTCTTTTTTACTCTCCTTTTATAGCTGAAGCAAAGTTAATAACTCTGCCTCTGCGAACAGCTTTCTGTGTGTTACAAAGAAGTTGGCTGGAGGAAGTTGACAGTTCATTGGTATCCAGGAAGAGGTCGATTTCCTTCTTTATAAACATAGAATAAGGCTATAGAGGTAATAAAATACTAAAATTCCACCTATTTAGTTTTTTGGGCAGTCTGACAGGAGAGAAGTGAAGGAGAATGTCTAAGAATCATCGGTGTACCAGTGCATACAGAAATTAAACAACAACAACAAAAAAGTCAGTCTGTGAATATCTTTTATGGGTAAAGAGGAAAAACACTTAACTTACTGCTGTTAGATTCCCTAACATCTACTCAGCCCTACTTTCTTTACTAGAGAGGTCAACAACTTTCTGCATCACACTGGTTAACAGGTTTGAGGAGATGATTAAAGGAAAAACTTAGTGAAGACTCAGAGTTGCCTAAGACTTTGGGAAGGTGTATCTTTGCACAACCTGGTGAAGATTCTGTGCATGGTATCTGTCTTATTCTTACTGGGTTCCTAATAGCAGTCAGAATCAATTTAGGACTGTTTATGAGTAGCCAGTGTATGGAAAACCTGTTGCGAATAGCCAGGACTTTACCAACAGCAGCTCAAACTAATTATGTTCATCAGGGTTGGAGTTGGTTCTGACTTTGATGGTGTGGAAGAGGACAAAACTTTTCTTGCTGTCCAAACTCCAGTTTAAAGTCCTGTCTAATTTAAGCTATTAGGAGATGTTGTAGCACCCAGATTTGGAAGGAGCTTGGTCATACAGACAGCCTGAGGGAGCATTCCTTGTTCTTCACCTTATGCCACAGGAAAGGGCCAGAAGTACTGGGCAGAGTGTGGGCAGGGGAGATGCATTTGTCAGTGGGGCTGGACTGCTCATGCTCAAGAAGAAGTAGTTTGTATGGAGAACAGGCACGTTTGGTTCAGGTGAAGCAGACGACAGGAAGGTCATTGCCCTTACGTCTGCTTGATGTCTGTCTTCACTCTGATGTTCCCAAATACTTAGCAGTGAGACAGGGACCATGTACTATGCAAGATGAGAACTCACAATAATCCCTTAAAAATCCCTTCTTGGTCAGCACACTTTGAACTGTGAAGATCAGGATGACAGAAAGTGGAAAGGAGAAGGTAAAGCACAGAGAGAACACAGAGTTATCACAAAATTAGGATGAGACTGGAACAGTAACAGGAGACTTGGAGATTTGAATGACTAGTTATGTCTTGGACAGTTGTTGCCCACTGCCAGAGCAGGAAACGCTTTTTGTAACAAAACATAGGAAAAGCCATATTTTACTTGGAATGTGTGAGGTGGATCCTGGAAATTTGCTATTAGTCTGGGGCTTCTCCTGGATTCAGATGCTTAAGTATAGAAACGTAAAAAGGAATGCAAACAATTTCAGCCTGAAGCATATCCCTCAAAGGGGAGAATATTTGATGTGGAAGGGATGGGGTAGCTTAGCAATGAATGTAGGCTGAATACTGGTAGACTTCAAAGATGACTTAGGCTATTCTACAATGTTCCTCGTCCCTTGGAGGTAAAAGGTATGCAATGGGATAAATGTTGTCAGTCCTCCTGACAAGAATCACACTAGCATCACGTTTGGAGATGGGATGTAGCTACTGCAGTCAAGTACAATTTGGGAAACAGAAAGCACTTAGACAGATAGTTTGGGCTAGAGAGTCTTTGAAGGTTAAGTCGCAAGATCAGGGACCATAGAATGCAGAGCAGATTCTGGGATAGCAGTAGAGATAAAGTTCAGGCAAGGTAATGCAGACAGGTCAGGATTAGGAGGAAGAAAACCCAGCAGAAGTCAGATCAGAAGCCTGTGCAGAAGGGTCAGGAGCTAAATTAGTGAGGTTCAGTGGTGAAAGAAAAGAGTGCTATACTGAAAGTTACCATATTCCCCATGGCAGAACCTAGCTGTACAGTAGTAGGTAGGACAAAAAAATGAGTTTACACCAGGGAAGAATTTTTTACAGGGACAAAACTTGAAGGATGCACTTGTTTTTCTTCAAAGGTAGAAGATTTATCTATTTGTGATAGAGGCTTTGTGCCTGGAGTACCTTGTGCACTCCTTCTACACCGATCTTGGTGCCTGCAGGGCTGTGCTCTCATATCTCTCACGCCTCTTTCCCAGCTGCTGTTGCTCAGCAGTTTTTCTCTTCCTTAAATCTTCTCTCCCAGATGAACAAACAGAGTCACCCATGTCTCTGCTCTGGCAGCAGTGGGTTGCTTTTGGAGCAGCTGGAGCTGTCTCTAATCTGACATGGGGCAGCTGCTGGGCACTGCTCACAGAGGCCATACTTACAGCCCCCACTACCAAAACCTTGCCACATAAACTCAGCACAGATGGTAGTAGTTCTTTCTTTCTTGAGGCAAATATATGGTTTCTAGTGATGAAAACCTTCTAATCTAGGCCTTCTTGGTCACTCGGAGGTTTTGATCTCACAGCAGGGATTACCGAACATCTTCCGTAGTCTGCATGCAGTGATCACAACAGTCTTCTGTCACCAAGTATCAGTATGTACTACAGAATGTCACACCTTAAGGTATCTGCAAGGGCTCCTCACTCAAAGTTGTTGTCTATTTTCTTACATCTGCGTTAAAAACTGGAGAGCAGGGAAAAGAGGGTAAAGCCATTGCCCTTTTTCTTGGTCTCAGCAGGCTACAGACGCATATTGTCAACCTCAATAAAATGATGCTGGAAAGGAATTGAATATTTGGTGCAGAGTACTTGAATGAACTTCAAACTCTTGCATTTTCCAGTTAAAAGATCAACATCATTTTGGTTTGAAAATGCTGACACTGCTCTGGATGGCTGCTGCTGTTATGACTTCATTAGTGAGGAGCATATCTTTGCCTCCCTTGCCTTGGTTTTACACTGAAATGGCTCTGTTGGCTCACTGAATGCACATTTGACTGAGCTCAGTATAGCCAAGAGGAGAATCAGGCCATGAAAGTCCCAGGCCTAACTCTTTCAGACAGGAAGGAACTTCTGGTTTGGATCCCTTTGGTTTGAGAGGAAAAAAAAAGGAAGAAAATGCTCTTAAACCTCAAAACCAAACATAACCTTTATTTCCCCTCAGCAGCAGCTTTTGCTCATGCAGTGATAGTATATGACTCTATTTAGCATGCTGTTTCTGCCTCACAATGATACAGTACATTTTCTATTTCCCTTCTGGGAAGGAGACGGCTCCCTGGCAATGATGTGTGGACACAGTCTGGTTAGCTGCTGAACTGGGAAACAGTGGGTTTGCAGAGCTGACGCAGTTTGGCTATGCCTGCCGTCCTCTGATGGCACAGAAAGAGAGTTCAACAAGGCAGACATGACCTAGAAGGATGTTTATGCAGTAAAACAATGAAGTATTTGTTTCAGCATCTCTGATGACACTGAAATGATATCAGTAGAAAAGCATCTTCTTCCAATGATAATTATAGCTTACTGCTAGATCTAGATCATGACATTTTATTAGTCTTCCTGACTACGTGACCCTACGTGGGCATAATGCAAAACATCAAGCTACAGCAGAGGTGATGAGAATGGCAGTGCATTGGCATGGTATGGGTAAGGTCCCACAGCAGAGGAGGCAGGAGGAAGACCATTTGAATTGCTTCTTGTTTTCCTAAGAAAAGGGAGATGAGGGGATTGTTAATATACTTGTCTTAACAGTGAATTATTGATTGATTATGAACATCTAATAGTAGATCTTATGGGTCCAGAGGAGGGTCACTAAGATGATCAGAAAGCTGGAGCAACTCTCCTATGAAGAAAGGTTGAGGAAACTGAGCTTTTTTAGCTTGGAGAAGAGAAGGCTCTGGGGAGACCTCATTGTGGCCTTCCAGTACTTGAAAGGAGCATATAAACGGGGGGGTGGAGGGGCAACTGTTTACCTGGGTGGATAGTGAAGGGGTAAGGGGGGATGGTTTTAAACTAAGACAGGGGAAGTTTAGATTAGATATTAGGAGAAGTTTTTCACTCAGAGGGTGGTGACACACTGGAACAGGTTGCCCAAGGAGGTTGTGGATGCCCCAACCCTGGAGGCATTCAAGGCCAGGCTGGATGTAGCTCTGGGCAGCCTGGTCTGGTGGTTGGTGACCCTGCACATAGCAGGGGGGTTGAAACTAGATGATCACTGTGGTCCTTTTCAACCCAGGCCATTCTATGATTCTGTGATCTACTACTAATAAATCCCAAACAGTCATTCTTAAGGAAAACTACTCTCTATGCAATGTTTTCTTCCCTGTTAAGATATGAAAATCTGATCTTTACAACGCAGAGGGCTTGAGTCACTCCCAGATTTCTCTCTGATGAATGAGAATTGCTGCCTGGATGTTGATTTTATTCAGTAGTTTGGCTTAAGCCAATCTATGACATTGTCTATACACACTTGCAGGTTTTGTTAACATAGGCATTTACAAACTAATCAGTCAGTATACTACTTGGCAGCCTGTGTTACAGCTCATGCAAACCAGCACTGTACTATATAACACAGTACAATGGGATGGATTCATCAAAGTGATAACAGGGTCAAAAGCATAGAGTTGCCAAGACATAATTCACTGTAGTTTAGAGGTGGTTTTAGTTTTATTTCCTTTTTGATTAATGATTAAACCTTGATGAAGATTTTCCAGGGGAGAACAATAGAGCTGTGGGATGGATGTTTAAGTCCAAACTGATAATGCAGAACAATTTAAGCAAAAAGTCTCCCTCAAGTCCCCCTAAACCTATCAGCAACCTCTTCTAAGAGAGGTCTTTCATGTCGAAACAAACAGGCTGTTCCCCTTCCACCTCTGCTTTTCTGTGAATGCTGATGGTCTGTAAATAAAACTAACATGCTGACCATCTGTTATGCACAGCTAAAGGAAATTTACAGACAATTCTACTAGAACTCCCAAAGGTATCATCTAATCCAGTAAATAATTTATTTTCACAGTTCAGATCAAAGAGCTTGTGGATATCGGACACAGTCTGTTTTCATAACTTATTTATTTATTTATTTATTCTGAAGAGAAAAAAGAGATAGCAATGGTATGTCTGGAGATGGAACATTCACATGGACTAGATCTGGCAAAGCTTCAGTGTTATTATTTCTCAGGAAATTTTGACGTCTTTAAATTTGAATTCATTTTGATCCAGCGAAAATACCTATTTCAGTGTTTCCAGTTAAGTGTGAGTTCCATACTGTATGCTTGGGCATGAAGATGTCACTATTTCTTTTGCTATCTCATTAATGCTAATGGTGCCATTTTTATTCTGCATGCTGCTAGTGCAAATGTGTGATTTTAATTTTGGCATTACGAGAGTCACTGAAGTAAATTATTCATAGGCATTCTGATTGTCTGCTTCTTAAGTTCTATACTATGACAGTGGTGAGGTGCTGGAACAGGCTGCCCAGAGAGGTTGTGGATGCCCCATCTGTGGAGGTGTTCAAGACCAGGTTGAATGGGGCCCTGGGCAGCCTGGTCTAATACTAAATGTTGGTGGCCCTGCTTGCGGCAGGGGGGTTGGAGATTCATGATCTTTGAGGTCCCTTCCAACCCAAACCATTCTATGATTCTATGATATGATTCTATGACTGAGTGTTTGGAGGTGAAATGTGAAACATCTGCCAATGAAGTTTTACTGCCAGAGCTCTTCTGCCAGGATTGCCAGGTAGTCCATTGCTGCCAGTCCTCTTCTGTCAATAACTCTCATGGAAGCTTCATCTCTGTGAAGTAACCACAGAGCCTCTACTTGTTGGTGGGATAGTGGTCTTCCCTCTTATCCTTCTGGAGTAACACCTCCCTGGTGTGGTTGAAGCATTACAAGTCCACTGTGACACAGCTGAAAAGTTGGCTTGGTGGGTGGCTGGGTAGTTGAGGACTGGGTTATCTGGGGTCTATCAACCTAGTACCAGAGGCTGTGTCACATAGACATTATCAGTACTTAAGCTAAGGAGCTGCCGGGAATGAAAATACTGACTAAAATTGGAAGTTAACCGATCACTTGGGATTTGGTTTTGTTGTCTTTTGTGTTAATGAGAGCAATAACATATGGTCCCCTACAGGAAGACATTTGTGCCCAGTGAATGAAGAGGACAAGAGGAAGGAACTGGCTTATTGCAGGTCTCTGCAAGTTTATGTTCACCTTCCTTGGGGGATAGGTGAATGCAACTCAGCTGGAGGATCATACACACAGCCAAGTGATGATCTTCCAAGCCCAATAGTCCTAGCCATTACCCTGGTGACAGGATGCCTTCAATGACTGCTGGTGGTCTAATGCTGTGTTCATGGCTGCTGAGATGTAGGGCTGTTAGGCTGCTGCTTGTGAGGTCATCTTGGTGTTGTGACAACCCTACTGGGGCTGTTGCTGTGACTTTGAGTAATGGAGGTATCGGTTGAAGAAGGTGTATCCTTTGTGAGAAACTCACAGAGTGATGTGATTGTTATGCTACTGCCCTTTGAAAAGTCCTCAGGCTCAGAAATTCTCCTCGCTCCATTTTCCACCCCTGTCCCCTGAAATACCTTTCGCATCACTTTTTTGTATCATCCCCTCTAGAGCATAGGCTTTTTAAAATCATCTTGGATGGTGCTGAGACCTCATATTGTGTTGAACTATGTGTTAGGTCAGGACCATCTCAGACTTGAAGAAGGAATTTTTCACCCCAGGGTGGGGATGTGTTTCTTGCTTTTATTTTTCTAGAACTGGCTGCTGATCTGTGCATAACACTGCTGAGATTGCTTGCCAGTAACTCTGTGTTGGGTGTACTGGGAGGGTTTCTGAAAATGCCAGCACCATACATACTTCTGGATAAAGCAAGAAGGGGTCAGGTCTTCTCTTGAGACCGTGCCATGCCCCAGGCCATTGTAGCGGATTAGGTGAGATGGACTGTTGTTATCACACCTGGGACAATTCTACCTCTTGCTGGCTGGAGAGCATGGAGTTATGTGCTATGTTGGGTTATGTGTTAAGTGATTTAAGCTGGAGAGATACAGAAAAAAAGCTGCAGAGAGGGACATGTGAGTGCCTCAGCTCAGGTGGTCCAAGAAGAGCATGGGAGCATTGCTATTGCTCTACAGAGATGTAGTACATATGGTTCACCGCAAAATGTAGATTAATACCGAGGACCTATTCAAAATCAGTTTTCTCCTTTTAAATAAAAGATGACTTCTGATTTTACTTGGGTAATGAGGAACATTGCCTAATCTGTATAGTAACCACATGCAATGGTTCTTGTACTGCTCCCAATAAGTACTTTTGGGAAAAACAACCCTTTAAATGTGGGAGATCAAAACATCTGTGTTTCATTCACAGGCATTTTGTGATTTGGTCTTCCACTGGTTCAGCTGGTAAGGATTCTTAAATTCTTGAATCTTTTTTTTTTTTTTTTACACATTTCTGAGAGAATGTTTTGATTTTAGTATACTGTTTGTGGTAACATTGATAAGAATATTCTCTGTAGCAGAGAGAACCCTGAGAACCCCCATCACAGTCTGCAAAGTTTCTAGCAGTAGGAAAGTGTGTCCATGGCCTGAGATATGTGGTAAAACAAGCCATGTTCCTTGTAGCTTCTTAAAGCAAGAGAGATTGAGAAAAATGGCCACATTCAGATATATTTTGGCAGCCACGTAAGTTTCCCTATTCTTTCAGCCACTTTTAAGCCTGTGGGAAATGAGAACTTGATTTGGTGGACTGAGAAAATGTGTTTTGAATTGCTGCACAACGTATTTATGTCTAAACAGTGAGATGAACAGCAGGGCTGTTTGTAGTGCAGATCAGCATACATTAGGTTAGTCCTCAAAATGCCAGGAACGGGGCTACTTTTTTTTGAACAAGCTTTACTGTGCCTTCATCTAAAACCTACTTATTTACACATATACAGGAATAGAGCATTTTCTTAGCACCATATGCTTAAGGCAGTAGTTAGTTATCTAAAGATCTCATTACTTAAAACTTCTTACTGCTTTAATTTATTTTTTGTGTTCATTCTGTATCGTTCAGAAGGGTAAAAGGAGGAGATGTGGGTAGTTACAGAGCAACAGCACTCAGTGATTCTTCTTGCTTTAAAAAAAAGTGAAAGTGAAATAAAAGATTAAAAATATAATGATGCACTCAGATGTAACTGGCACAGCTTTTGCCATCTGTTAGTAAACTTAGATTGGGTCATAATAAAATAACAGATAAAGGAAAGTTGGTTGATACTTTAAAATTGTTATCTTGGTAGAACATCTCCACAAAAGGTTTGAACAGCCATGGTGTGAGAAATGATATGTTTTGAATGTCAACCCCCACCCCCAACAAACCCCAATAATATTATAGCAAAATCTTTACAAGAATAGCGATGAATTCATATCCTGTGATGGAAGCTATGTTACATAGCTAATTTCCTGTATTTGCTAATGATTTGCAAATAGAGATGAGTGATTCCATATAGTAGCATAAAATTATTTCAGTGATCAGGGAGAACACCAGTTGAATTGAACTGAATTTATTGAATAACAGATAAAATTCAGGGGAAGCTATGAGGTAGCGTACCTTTGGATGAAACATTTTGAGAACTAATTAACTCTGTCACCCCAGAAAAGCACCTTAAACTGAAGCCAATCAGTGGCAATAAGGATGATCTGTGAAATGAGAGGAGGGAAGGTCATCTCAGGTACTTGCCTTATGACTCTTAGGTCTCCCACTGAGACACCCGGGCATTGTGAAACAGAACTTGTGGACTGAGACTTCAATTCTTACCCTGAAGAGCAATTTTTTTATCTAGTATTTGGCTTTATGTTCAGTACATATAAAAAGAACTTAAAGCTATGGATCAAATAGCTAAGACGTGTCTTAGCATGTCAGACAGTTGCGTGCTCTGATGTCTTCAAGGTGATGCACCTCCTCGGAAACACTGCTCTGTTCAGCCACCCTCATTTTAGAGTCTCATTTTAGAGTTCATTCTAGAAAGGAGATGACTGCCTCTAGAGACATCAGTAAGGACTATTCTTGAAGGCTAGCCTGTGGATGAGCTGAGGCTACTCTGAGCTGATTCAGCATTGGTGTGTCTCTAGCATGTTAAAGGTTTAGGCAATGACAGTTTCATTTCCTGAGCTTGCATTTATCTAGCTTAACGATGCAGTTAACTGATGTTTAATAAAATATCATGGATAGCTTTGAATGTAATGAGTCGCCATGTCAAATTTCATTTAAATCCTTTGATTTTTGTCTTAGGTTTATAGCCTAGAGCTCTGCGTTTCATTTTGACCAGAATTCTTTCTCTAGCTATTGGCACTGGGTTGCCTATATTTACATACCTACAAAATAAAGATCGAGCCAAACTGAATTAAAACTTAATAATAATAAAACCCCCTCAGAAAATGAAAACAACAACTGAGCTCCATACTTCACCTCCTCAGAAATCCTAAACCACAACACATCAGCAAAAAGTACCTTTTTTTGCTGTATTACTCAAGGCATGTTTATGTATTCTGGGCCTGAAATGAATGGGCCCTTCTTAAATAAGACATCTGTGTATTTTAAAGCAAGTAGTATCTTTCTGTGGGGATTATGCTAAATTGACACCCACGGAGATGACAGACTCTTCTTTTCATGTGGAGAGGATGTCACCCCACGTGTTTGTTTTTGTATGCGTGTGTAACCCATGCTCCCGCAGTGACTGAAAGCTGCTTGGCTTGGCTTGGCTGGGGGATAACGCAGCCTGTGTTGATGGAGCTCCAAGTCTGCTGGTATTTGCATGCATGTATTTGCATATAAGCAGTCAGAGACATATGTGCATGTTATATGCCATATGTGTATGCACAAGAACGGGCTCTGTTGTTGTGATGTATGGCTGCAAGTATTCCATAGCAATATCCACATGTGAACAGGAGTGCCATACTTGTGTGTATAAAAAGCAAGCACGGGGCTTTGTTATCCACCAGAAGCCATGAGGGCTTTTGATTCGATAGAGCAAAACAGAAGGAGGTATGTACTGCCCTTTGTTTCTAAAGGCTTGGTCACGGAATAAAACATCTCTTTGTTTCCTGTGACTGTTGTTTTCTCTTAAAAACTCTTTGCTATCCAACCAAATTCTTGCAAACTAGAATTAATTTTAAAAATGCTTAAATGCTTGAGATGATTACTTGTTTTCGCTTTTCTTTTTATTCCTCCCACTAGAAAAGATCTTAGAGGAGCTGGGGTGCCATTTCAGATTGCTTGAGCAGGAGCGTTTGTGGTTCTAACTTTTCTATTATGCTGTTCTGTTTGGTAACATCCTTATTTTGCAGCTTTGTATGCACAGATAGGTAAATGCAGTGGTTACCAGTATGCATGCAGAGCAGCACATATGAGCAGAGCAGAGTTCAGAATATGAAATTCCAGTTGTGAAGACTGATCCCATTGTGTATTGTATTGTATTATCTGAGAAACTGAAGCAAGAATGTCATTTGATATATCTGTGATGAATATGAGCAATCCATGCCAGATAACCCCGTGCACATGAAGCTTTGGTCTTTCATATTCTCATTTTTGACCTCAATATTAAATCATAAACCTGGGTGTTCTCCCAGATGAAATTTCTAATGAGACAGATGTTTACAAGCTCAGTGATGATATAACAAAGTGAATTAGTGAGTGTATTTTTTATCCACTGTATGAGACTTCTTGAAACACTTCCTGACAGGTCAAAAGCAGCTAATATAACCATCTTCTTCAGAACCTGGTGCTCATCTGTGCTCTGGTTGAACCGAAGAAGCCTGTGAGGTAACTGCTGTGCATAGCTGTTCATGTCACGTTATTGTAAGATGCATTAGCTGCTCTTTTCTCTACCTTTTGATGCAGTCTCTTGAGCGGACAGCACTACAAATTCTCCAGGCGAAATCAAGAACCCTGTTAAAGTTGTAATCACATTTTCCCCCTGCCAGAATGCTTAGCTAAGTAGCTCATGGGGGAGGTTTACTCCACATTTGTAGCGAGCTTAAGTGCAACAATGGATTTGTATGGCGAAGGATTAAGAGGAAAAGATCAAGACCGTCTTTCTGCCATTGTCTATTTCTAAACCAAAGAGCAAAATGGCGCATCAAATACTTCCCTTTTCATACCTCTGTAAATCACAAATTTATTTTCCCAGTTTTCCTTTATTTCATCTCAAGGCACTTTACTTTCAAAATAGAAAAGATTATTTATATGCTTCTGTAATTTTCCCCCCTTCTCTTTAATATTTTTCCAAGGGTTGCCAAATGAGCAAATCCTATGTAAATAGTTTGAGAATGTTGTAAGCGCCCTAAGCTGGTATCCGTTAATGAAGGAGAGGTGATTGAAATGAAACATAGATGTGTCTGGGGTTTACTCTTTCAAGGCTGATAATGAGATGAAAAAGATGAAAAAAAAGACAAGCAACTGCTCCTTAATTAGGCACCTGCTATGTTGCACCGTGATCAGTTCTGTACAGGACACAAATGCCAAATGTCTGAGACATTTTTCAGTTTGGAAAAGAGACCTTCCTGCTCACCCTTTGCTTCAGAAATACAATGCGTCTGCTTTTGGTTTGCTCATAGATACTTTTAAATCAGTTTTGGAAAAGTTATTCTGCGAGGTAAAAAATCCTGTTTGAAGTCAGTGCTGTTCATCTGAAGAAACATCTGTCACAAGACATGAAAAGAATGATTTCTTTGTGACTGGGAAATCAATGAGACATTTGTTGTAATGTACAACCCAGAAATAATGTACCTAGTTCAAAAGGGAATCAGAAAGAAGGCTGGGTTTTGTCTGTTCCCTCCAGAGTGTTTAGGATGGGATTCAAAAAGATATTTTGCATTAGCAAGACTTCTTGAGTTTGTGCCCTTAGCTATGGGGCTGAAGTGGATGTTTTTAGGAACTGACTTTTAGGGCTAGAGGAGCATTGGGGGTTCCTGTGCCCTGACCTCATGAAAGAACCTTGTTTGGGGCTCCTTTTTAGGAGTGTAAATTGCTTGCTGGGCTGACTCTGCCCCATCCTCTTTGGGGAGCAGGAACTGGAGGCTGTGCAACCTCTGGGATGCCTAGCTGGAGGTTGAGGGTGATGCTCCCTGTGGGCTCCCATTCTGGGCAGGCAGACTCCTCTGCACATGGTGACACTGTGGTGGTTTGTCTTGCTTGCATTTTTTTCCATCCTCTGAAGCCCATGGAAATAGTGCTGGGTCCTCGTCTTTTGTCTTTCAAGTGCATATGCAATACATTTCAGTTTTCCTATCCAGGCTGTTCGTTGCAGTCTCTTCAGCTTTCCAAAACAGCAGTACTGTGGGAAGCAGCAGAGAAGGGTTGAATAACAGTATACATCTCCTTATACTGCAAAGATTCTCCCCGTAAAATCTAGACACCCTGAATGGGACCTGATCTCTTGTTTACAAGACTTTGTGAGGACAAGAAGAAATCATAAATTGAGAGCTCGATTACATCGTGTTGCTTTGGATTGGTGGTGTTTTATAGCTCCATGATGCAGGCGCATTGTAAGTGATATGAGACAAAGAGCAACTCCTGGGCAGGAGGAAATGGGCTTGTTAAGCACGACTGGTGTGTGCAGAATGGAGTGTGTGCAGAACAATTGACCAAACAGAGGTCTTTTTTCAAAGGGAGGAGAGAACAGCACAGGGAGATATAGCTCTGGCAGTGTTTGAAATCTGAGATCAATGGCTTCCCTGGGAACAACAGGCTGAGAGTCTGAACAACTTCCCAGCATCTTGTGGGTGGAATGAGAGCAGCCCTTGGAGTTGTGCATGCAGCTCCAGCGAGCTGTGCTCAGTGGTGGAAGGATGGCTGCTTAGGAAACATACAAAACTACTGTGATGCTGCCACCTGAGAAACACTTCTGGTGCCTTTATCTCCAATAATATTGGAAATCAGTATTTGGTCATATCCTCCTTGCCACTTGTGGTTTCATCATTTATCTCTGTTCTGAGATTAACTGCCCTATAGTTTTAAATCACCTTTTGTACAGAAGTTGCTTTGTGCTCCTTGTCGTCGTTGGTGTTTTGCCCCTTTTCTAGTTTTATTGTGCCCAGTTGGTGATGGTGGGATGAAAAAGGTATTGGTATTCAAAATGTAGATGCACAAAGACTCATACAATCTGTAGATTTTTATAATAACAATATGTGTTTATTATAATATGTTTTGCACTGATGTTTTGCCCTTATCTAATAATTCCTGGCATTTGATTTGCTTTTTTTTGATGGCTATGGGGCAGCCAAGTGAATGGAATTTTCTGTTATAATCCTAAAATCTTGTCCCTAAGTGGAAACAGTCCAGGTTAAATTGGGATTTGTTTTCCCCATGTGCATTTGTTTACATGGGATTTCCTTTGCCGTTTTGTCACTCAGCCAGTTTTATGAAACCCTTGTGCGGCTCCTCACTGTCAGCCTCATCTTTGCTTTGAATGTCTTTGGAACTGAAATAGACTCATCCCATTTCACAGAGTATGAATGTGATGGGGGTGTGTGCTGGACAGCATGGACAGAGCCTCTTGCTTTGTTCCTACCTTGTGTTCCCCATCTCTGAAGCAGTAACTTCTCCATGGTACTCTGCCATTTCCTATATGCTTGTCCAACCCAGACACTCAGTGAAGCATTTTGGAAATCCAAACTAACCAGATTTCTCCTGGTCTGCATACTTGTAAAGTGCTTCCAGGTGATACAACAGGATAGCAATGTGATTTCTCTTTAGAAAAGCTGTGTGGACTCCTTATTTCTTTAGAAGAGTTTTTTTTTTACCAATTTGTATGTGTATCTGCTTACAGGAAGCCCTACAACATTGCTTTCCTTTCGAGCACTGGTAACCGGAATCTCTATAGATGACATAGGGGAAATCATATCAGTACGCAAAGGAAGCCAATGAGTTTCTATGTATGTAAAGCAAAAAGCAAATCATGCTTTCCCATTTTTCATTCTTGATTCACTTTAGATATTAGACAAGGCATGAGGGGACAATATTATGGTATTGGTTTTGTTGTATTGGCTCTTCAGCAGCCTTGCTGGAGTTAAGATCCAAAGCACTGAAGACTGGAATCTGGTGTAATATGTGAATATGTTCCATATATTCCGTTGAGTATTTCTTTCTTTCTTTTCCCTCCCTTTTTGTGTGTGTGTGTGTGTATCTTTTTTCTATTTTGTGTGTGTGTGTGTGTGTGTGAAACTCGTAAGTAATCTTTAGGCTTTAACAGAAGAACAGAATGGTAATGAGGCCAGCATTGAAATATTAGCTGAGAAATGCAAGACTTGAGGGGAAATTTAACTCTTGCAGAACTAACTTGCAGTTTTTATTGTTTGCTCAGTTGTTTCCGGCAGAGATTTCCTGAAAAAAAAAAAAAAAAAGAAAAGAGGAAAAAACACTGTTACTGTTTCTTGTTTCAATATTTCCATGCTTGGTGATGATTAAAAAGTAGCATTTTGCCTTAATTTCCCATCTTTTTGGAAAAAAAGTTTAACTAAAGCAAATAAAATTTCCCTGGATTTACGAACTCCCTTAAAACATAGCCTTTTTTCTGTGTACCTGTGTAAAATGTAGACTACACTGAGAAGAGTCTGTTTATTTGATGCCTTAGAGACTTCCTTGATGTGTGTGAAAATGGTCTCTGTGCCAAGGATGCACAAACATAAGCTGAGTGATTTAAACTAGTGAGAAAGAGTGATGTGCATAGGAACATTACCTCTGTATTAGATGTATCAGCTTGTGCCTTGAACACTGCAAAGAGATACAATACAATTTACCCTCTTGCCATTGATCCTTCATTGCTTGGTGAATCTGTCAGCTGGGAAAGAGAATACATCTAATACTGAATTCACCATGCGCTAAGATTTCTATGGAAAACACATTGTTTTCACACTTTATGCAGTGTGTGTGTGTATACATATATATATATAGCCATTTTTATTCAAGCATACAACTTGTCTCCCTGAATTCAAAATACCTTATGTGAGTAAAGCTTTATATATGTGTGCACATTTGCAGAATCCAGACTGATTTTGTTTTACAGAGCATAATATTTCTTTCTGTCTTGTTTGCATTGTTTCTTCCTTATTTTAACAGCAAATCATAATCGGTGATTTGTATTCTGTGAGCGATTATATTTACATTGCCCCACTGCGCATTTTGTTGATAGCTTCAGGGAAGGTGTGTGTTCCTTTATTTTGCAGCTGAACGTGGCTTAGATGGAGCCTCTGGTTTTCAGTGCAGCCGTGCTTCTTACCCAGTTGTCCAGCTGAGCTGAGCAAGGTGTAAGAAAGCTAAAAGTTGGGCCCAAAATCATGCAATGGGTCGTGGGCTCCAAGAGGATTAAAGCTGTGGGCATTTTGACTCAAGAGGCCTTTGTTTAAGCCTTACTTCAAACTGAAGGCAATCCAAAACACAGATTTGGGCAGAGGTCTGAGTGGCTTTGATTAGATCTCTGTGACGGCCTCTGATCCAGTAGACTCCACTTCCTGCTCTGAATGGAGGTGACTTATCCATATCCCGTTGAAACAAGCCACTTCTGCAGGCACTACATTTTACTTTGCACCCAAAATACCCATGGGAAAAAAAACAAAACAAAACACACACAACAAAAGTAGATGTAAACTTCAGCTTGCCTTTTCTTGGGGCATCTTGGCAGACACCTCAGAAGGCAATTCTTTCCAGAGGATTGTTCCTACCTGCCTCCCTAATTTACAGCTTTAATAGATTGTATTAACCCTCTGCGGAGAGTACAAGAACTCTGCAATTGCTAGTGGGGTGTTTCAGTAGGATAATGTTGGTATCCTGTCACATGGCAAAACTGGAGCTCTCTTCAGTAAGAAAGACTAGAGAACAAAACATCAGTTATAGCAGAATTCAAATTATTTTTTTCCTCCATTTGAACTTATTAAAATAGTAAGTAAATACTCTCACTAACTTAAAAAAGCAAATAAGGCATGGAACCAGCTTCCAGTAAGATTTACTTTCAGGATTAATCCTCTTAAGCTTTTACAGTCATTTAACATCCTTTGCTTTTCAATGAGAATGCATTTTCTGCTGCAACCCATTAAGTTGATGCACCTTCTTTATTTTGGAACCTGACTGTTTTATTTGCTTTCTCTGTAGTCACGTCTGAAATTTCCAGAGGTGTCCATGGTCTCTGTGGTAGCATCCTTGCCTTAGACTTTGCTGTTGCAAATGCTATATAAGCAGCGAGGTACGGTGCTATGTGTTCTATAAACACTACAAATGCAATAAGGTACAATGCCCTCCAATACTTGTCATCTTTTGCTGGATGCCCACTGACAGCCCTCTCCAGGTTCTTGAATGAATGTTGTACATGGGTCCATTTCCAGCTCACGTGTTTCTGTGTAGGAGTGAGGTCTTCTAAGGAGCTTCTGAGCAATTCCTTTTGGCCTTTGTTGAATAGGAAAACATTTTCAAAAAAGAATGTTTATTCTTGAAAAACATATACTATGCCATCTTCAGTCTGTCCTATTCTTGCATTGTACACCCTTGTGCCTCTGTAGGAAAGCTGTCTTTTGGGTTGCTGGAAAAGAATATTAATAAGTGAATGAGCTATAAATAAACAAATGGAGACTGCTGAAAAAGGAGTGAAGCTGTTTAAATGAGTAGGACACCAAAGTAGCATAATTGTTTCCGGGAATAATCCCTTATTAAAAAACACTTAACTTTTTCCACATTTTAACTTCTGGATACAATTGTCCTTTAACACAAGCTTTAGTTCAGAATACAGAATGAACTCATGTGGTTTCATCTAAAGTGCTGTGGAATTTGATTTCTTCAAGATTTTTTCTTTTTGAAAATTGTTATGTGGACGCTATAGGAATATATATAAAATGTACTTACTCAAACCGAAATTGAAAAGAGGAAAATTCCTCCTAGCACTATAACTTCACAGATAGACTCTTGATCATGTAGGATCAATGCACTGTGGATTTTCTCAAAATGAGTTCAGTTGTCTGAGGGATGCTTGCACTTCTGATTGAAGCTAGTCCCTTTGAAAGATTAGTGATTATGTAATTGAACCTGCAAATATAAGTAAAGAAAAATTCTTGGCATGAAATGCAGAAAAACAGCTTTATGAATTACATGTATCACTTATACATACTGCATATATTAATTTGGCCTGAGGTGGGCCTCAGTTTGGCAGCTTACTTGACCTAAACTGCCAGCTTTATAACATGGCTTTATAACATGCAGAGTTTAGTTATCTTTTTCTCAGTGCATATGAGATCAAAATGCCAATTTGTTAGGAAATACAGAAGTACTGGACTAGGGAGGGTTTTTGAAGTTGCTAAGTGCATATTGCGGTTAGTTATTACAAATTTCAGGTTAGGGTCAGAAGACAGTTTCTCTAATTTTTATAAAACATATTTTAGTTTCCATTTTAGGCATATGATTACTTCACAACTTCTGCTCTTATAGTGATCTTGTCTTGCACTTAGGTAACATCTATCAGTATTGTCATTGAAGTTCCCCGCTGTTTTTTACAGATAGCGTTTATGTCTACTTCCAGTGTCCTCTTTGTAGAGTATACAAATCAAATTGTCTTAGCCCCAACCATTCCAGCCATAAACACCTGCTTCGGTATTTTTTTCCATGCATGACTGGGACTGTATGGCATTAGAGAGGTAGTTCCATGAAAGTATAATATAATGAAATCTATGTTCGTGCTGGATAGGGAAATAATTTTGCCTCCTCATACACTAGCATCACATTTTTCTATAATGGTGACATCATAGGTGTGGTTCTTGGTCCTTCTTTTACTGATTGACTCATTCTTTCTTCTGCTCCTCATCAAACTAATAAAATCCCAGCCTGTGACAAAAATCGTGATTTCTAAATGCTGAGCCTTATGTTTGGCACTGCTAAAAGCTGACTAATTTCCAGAGCTCTGTACCTCATGGTCCTCTGGTCCTTCACAATGTCCAGACAGAGAAACTGGGAACTCACTCCGACTCCTGACATCAAAACATGCAAGAAATCTCAATAGTACTGATGGGTATCCAGTGAATCTACCCTTGCAGTCATCTGCTTCTTCCAGTGTCGCACCAGCTCACACATCATCTTTAACATACACATGTTGCAGATGGTGGAGAGAACACAATTTTTAGGCAGTCCAATCTATGCCACTCTGGCTGTCCTTTTGATCAGTGGGTCTATCCTTCTGACTTTGCTTTTTAATCCAAAGACATGAAGAAAAATACATAGTTTCTTGAAGAACTCCAAGACAACCTCCCCATTAGACCAATTGTTTTGCTGTCAGCACATCCCTCCTTGTATTTAGTCTCTTACCATCTTACAATTGTTGGATTCAATTCCCATTTTATACAGCATAGTTTTTTTCCCATATGGCACCGTCTAAAGCACTTTAATGAAGTCCAGATATATGAAAACTTTTTCATTTCTCTTGTTTGAAAATCTATTTTTCTGAATCGTTCAACCTTTGATAAATTCATCTCACAATTTTATACCACCAATTTTCCAGTCTTCCATATCTTTGATTTCTTTCTTCTTATTTCTTTCTTATCTTCTTAAGCATAGTTCAAAGGTCTTTAATGGTCTAGATCACTTTTCCTCTTTTCTAAGAGGTATTTTGTCCAGTATTTTCCAACTATGTAGTCCTAATGTGTCTTATTTTGAATTACATGGCAAATAGAATAAGAAAACCAAAGTAATTGCAGAATCACAAAGAGGAGTAATGCACTTGTGTAGAAACCATGGGCAAGCTCATTCTAAGCTTAGGAGAGAGACTATAATAATTGATATGCACAGAAATATATTTTAAATGAAGGTCTAATAACTATCTATACCTAGGCAAACCTCATATGATATAAAAAAACAACACACAAAACAGAGATGAAAGAAAGACACTGATTGGACAGTCTGAGAAATGGTGTTCTTTAGCACACTTCTTGCTAATATCTACACAGCTGTGTTTGCTGAAGCTCAGAAGGAGCTAATCTTAGCTGAGTGATTGCTATCTGTGCAGCCTTGAGATCTGTGTGTCCTCTGCTGTGCCCTTTTTGTATTTCCACCCTCTTTTGAACTCATTGGCCAGTTTCAACCAAATTTGAAAAGTCACTAATAATCAAAAAGCTTGTACATCTCTGCAAGTTTGGAGAGCTGGAGGAGAAAGAAATGTCAGTGTTGATGCTTAGGAAAAGGCCAGAATATGAGCTCTGGTAATATAGATAAAGATGTCTTGAAAACTCCAAGTCAAGTGATTCTGATTGAGAAAGGCCTTATTCAGAGTCATGGGACTGAAGGCCTTTGCCCATTAAGTCTCCCAAGGTTTCTAAAGCGGCTAATAGTAGTGCAAGTTTTTCCACATTATAGCTGAGCTAGGATTAAAAAAAGACCATCTTATGGCCATCAGCTCTTAGGTTTCCTCCCCCTCTTTTTTTTTTTTTTTTTATCTTCTCTGGAACATCCATCTGGATAATTTAATTTTGCTCCCCTTCCATGCACAGTTATGCACTAGAACAACTGTCTCAGGAATAAACAAAGTCATCGAAGTCTTTCTTTTTATCAGTTGTCAGGTTATTCCTCCATGCTTTACTGGTGATAGTAACAACAAGCTGAATGGATATAAAATGCTAAACATTTAGAAAAAACCCTGCCACTATTTTCAGTGTTGCTGTTGAGAGATAGGATCTTTCTTCTATTTATCTAGAGGACAGCTTTTTCACTCATGTTGTCTGTGCCTATGGCGTTTACTCTTGAGCATTTAATGTTGTCTTTGCTTATGTAATGTTCTGTTATCAGACATTTGATAATGCCTCTGGAAAGGCCAGCTACCACAAGTTTCATATCTTCTCACTTCTTTTACTTCATTTGAGCTTGGATTAAATTTTTCCTTATTGTAGGAATAAACTCCATAACAACTGTGATTAGTGGCTAGGAGTTCTCTATCATCGTACAATTGTTTTTCTGATGGGAGGTAGGAAGTTAAAGCAGTGATTGAGTTAGCCAAGGACATGCTTGGAGAATGGGTTTAGAGAAATGGCCCAAAGGAAAGGGATTGAATTAATTATCTTCAAATTCAATAGTATAGTACTACTTACTACTATAAATTTGGGGCAGTATAGCTAAGCAATTACTGCACTAACAGGATAAAAAGAGCTGCCTATATGGCAGTTCTTGATGAGAAAGTATCTAAAGTGGCTTTTTTTTTTCATTATGATTTGTATAGAGAGTCATGATTGCTACCATTTTTTTTTTCCAAAAAGATAGATATGAGACTTAAATTTTTAGACTAGTTTTTGCCTGAAAGATGTTTGAAGAAAATTCCTGCTCTGTTCCAAAACAATTAGAGCTCAGATGGAGTACTGTGTTTGTTTTTGGGCTTTCACTTAAAGAAAAACATCAGAGGTTCAGAAAAAAAAAGGGAAAAGAAGAATGAGTTAAAAAAAGTGAGGCTGAAATGTATGAACTACAGAAAAGGATGGAAACGTGAGGATTATCCAGCTTAAAGAAACGGAGACTGAGAAGAGTTTTTAAGACTAGTGGAAAGAAGAAAGGAATAACATTTTCTCCTGGTCCCTAGTAAATGGGAGAAAGCTACAGGGAGTTTAAAAATGCAGCAAGAAAAGATACAGGGAAAAAAAAAAACCCAAAATGTTCTAACAGAACAGACAATGAAGCACTAGAATTAATTGCCTGGGGAACACCAGAATGAAGTCTGGAGCAAGAACAGATTAGACAAACATCAGTCAAGAATGACTTGGAGACAGTCTTGGGGACAGAAGGTGAATCTGTTTATCTCCTGTCAGGTCTGTTTTTCTAGTCATTGTGGCCTAGCTTTATTATAAATTACTAGCTTTTAATATAGTCCCTCTACTGCTGCACTGGATTATGTACTGCTAGAGTTAAATGGGTATTTTAAGATCATGGCTGGTTTAGTTAAGCTAGAATTGATGCATACTTTAAAGTTATTGAGTTCAAAGAAAAAAATACAGTCGTGGAAAGAATGAATTGTGCCAAATTTAAAATGCATATCAATGCTGGATTATAGATAACACTTGTGCAGCATTTCCTGCCCAATTTGCAGATGACATAGAGTATTTGTAATTTGTTGTACAGAATAATGCATTGTTTTCGTATCTTTGAGCAGCTGAACAAAATCCTGGCGAAGAACACTGCTGGTTCCCCAGGACTACAAGCAGAGTTGGGAACTATTGATACTTTGATTGCTGATTGGCATATCGAACAATAGAGTCAAAAGAAGAATCCTCTCATATTTGCCTTTTATTCAGGGACTTCTATCGAGCTCAAGACTTAAGAGTAACCTTCAGGAAAGTATTTTATCCCTTCTCCACACTGGGGAATATTGCAGAAGAAAAGAAAGCAGACTTTAGTTTTGACCTTGAGAGCCAGACAATATTTCTCTTTCTGATTTATCCCTTTCTGTCACAATTAGACCAGCTTTTAGAGAAACACTACTACATTGTATTCTCCTTCTTTTAGAGTCATGAAGAGGAATTGCTTGCGTTGCTTCTGTCTAATGAGGATGTGGTTCCAAATCCACATTTGTTAACAGAAGCAACAAATTATGTAGAACTGCTACACAAATGTACCACTATTCCTACATGGCAGAAAGATCAGCTTTCAATAACTTCAATAGCCCAGCTCTTACTGTGCTATGTTTTCAGTGGCTGTACACATTTCTCACTATTCTGAGACTCGACATTGTCCTGCACTCGAGCAAACGTCTCTGGGTTTGAGTTGGCTCTGACTTCCCCTGCGGTCTGTTTGAAGTATCCTTGTTGGAGGCTGTGGATTACTAGCTAAAAACCTCACAAAATATGAACATAGCTATGGCAAACTCGGATTCTGACCTTTCATGTCTAAGGGAAACTGACTTCAGTTCATAAAAGGTCAATGAATTTCAATAGAGACAGGCAGATGAATGCTGCTCACTTCTGAATTTGAGTAACTGCTTTTGGAGCTCATATGCTATTTGACAGTGTACAACTGTTGGAAGGAAGAATGTGTTAGTGGATGATTTGTTTATATTGGTTTTAGTGGAAAAGCATTTGTTTATGCTCACTATAAACTCTGGAAGAACTTTGGCTGTAGTAATCAGCCAGACCAATAGTGGGCTGCCAGGTCACGGCAGAACAATTTTACAAAGCTGCCTAGTAGGAGAATTACCCCTTCCATCTTTCCATTCCCCTCAAAGGCACTGATATATGGTATTTCTCTTGCAGTATCTTATGGATGTTTTTGCTCTTGTCAGGTTATTTCTGTGCTGAGGGACTTTGCAGGCTCTGCCACCACCTCAGTATGTTATTTGCTTTCCGTTGTGCTGTCTTCTTAACATCTCTTGACACGTTCATTCAGTAAATCCTTTGATCCTCTTTCACTCTCTCTTTGTAGTGATGTATCTATTCAGACGTCCTTCCTTCCTTCCTTCCTTCCTTCCTTCCTTCCTTCCTTCCTTCCTTCCTTCCTTCCTTCCTTCCTTCCTTCCTTCCTTCCTTCCTTCCTTCCTTCCTTCCTTCCTTCCTTCCTTCCTTCCTTCCTTCCTTCCTTCCTTCCTTCCCTCCCTCCCTCCCTCCCTCCCTCCCTCTCTCTATACTTCCTTCCTTCCCTTCTTCCCTCCTTCTCTCCCTTCTCTCCCTTCTCTCCCTTCTCTCCCTTCTCTCCCTTCTCTCCCTTCCTTTCCCTAGTGAAAAACACTGTAACCCCTTTTCTACTGTATTCAGTGGTTTTATTTCTGCAGGGCTGAAGCAGCAGGCACAAGGTGTAGACGCAACTAGAGGGACATGCCAGCAACTGCTTAAATCCACCATCCAAAGGGGCTATGGTGATTTGGGCTGGTGGGGTCTGCTGTGGGAGAAAGTCCAACATGCGTATAGCGTAACACACTGCTGTCTGGTTCCATTTGGCAAGGAATTGCCCAGCTTTGGGTAGGGAGGATCTCTGCTCAGAGGTGCTGAACACACCCCCCTGTCAATACTATTTCTTCAGAGAAGGTGCATCTTAGTTTTGTGATACGATGTGATGGGAATAGAGGCCTAAAGCTGTCTCAGGCTTGAGACATGTGAGGGGCTGGGATGAGCAGGGAAGACACGGTTTCATGGATCAATGTGGAGGGTACTTATTTCTCTATAAAAGTAGTTGTTTGCTTGTTACTGAAGCTCCATTTTTAGGAAAAAAAAAAAACCCAAAAACTGATGCGTTCACCTCATTCTTTTGAAAACTGCTACTACCTCGTTGCCCATGAGAATTGCTGAATGACCTTCTCCACACAGTAACCATGTGCTCCTGGCTGTTAGAGCAGGGCTCCTTGTGACACACCCGTGCTCTGCTTGTCACTGTCATGTGTTTCTCCCAAACTCTGCAGTGCTTCCTTGCTGATGGGCAGCTCTGCTCATCCATGCTGCTCTTTGTACTGGGTTTATGTCTCAGTGTTTTAGTAGTGGGGATGCTGCAAGGGAGGCCTCTGTGAGCAGAGCCCTCCATCTCAGCTCAGAGACAGCTCCAGCTGTTTTAAAAGGGACCCACAGCTGCTGGAACTGAGCTGTGAGTGATGCTGGGTGTGCTCTGGGAGAGCACATTTCAGAAAGGGAAATAACACCATGGAACAGCAGCTGGGAGAGAGGGTTGAGAGATGTGAGAGAGCAGCTCTGCACGCACTAAGGTCAGTGCAGGAGGGCAGAAGGAGCTCTGGGCACACAGCAGCAGCTCCCTGGAGCCCAGGAGAGTCCCATGGAGGAGCAGTCCCATTGCAGCCTGTAGGCACCACATGGAGCAGATCTTCCCGTGCAGCCATGGAGGAGTCCGTGGGGCAGCAGTAGATGGGGCCTGAAGGAGGCACAGCCCGTGGAGAGCCCCCACAGGAGCACCCTGGGCTGGAGCTGCAGCCCATGGAGCCCCACATCAGAGCCTTGGGCTCTGATGGACAGCTGAACTCCACCACGCTGCAATATCATTCCCTCTCCTCAAAGGAACGGGGGACAAAATACGAAAAAGGATTTACAGATTGATAGGGACAGATTTTTGAAATTCTCTTCTCCCTAATAGAAACCATACTCTCAACATGTAAGGAACCAAAGTCTTTGTATACTTTGAAGTATCACCATCAGGGCAGCTGAGTCACAAATATTCTTCAAAATCTCATCCTGTCTGGAGACTGCATTGCAAAACGTGACTGAAAAATGAGATGATATTTCCAGTGAGATTTACCTTTTTCAGTCAAAGACTTTTTTAAGCAGTGCTATTCTTGCGTCAACACGAAAAGCCACCTTTTTAATGCAAGAGCACAAACGTTTGTTTTCACGATCGTAAATCTATAGTTAGCGTTTCCTTGGAAATGATCTATGCAAGCACTATGGGCAGAAAAGAATAGCTTGCTTCTCTGGTTTTTCTTGAAATATTTCCACCTGATTCTTCCTCTCATGTCCTTACGTGCTTTGTATTTAGACATCAGCTCTCTGACCCTCTGCCTCTGGTGGGAGAGGCAGGGTGTGCATTCAGTGATCGTGTTGGAGAAGAATGTGGTGAATAGTTTTGATTCCTAATTTGCTATTTTAAGTCCAGTTCTTTTTTGGCTCTTAGTGGATATTTCTCTCACAATGAAGAACAGAGATCTAAGAGGTGCCTGTTTAGTTTTTCTCATCTTGTAACAATACAGAATGTCATCTCAGCCTAAGTAGATGCACATATCACCAACTCCATGGCACTGTTCTGAATAATAATAAAAAACCCATTACTCTTCATACAATTACTTGAGTATTTAAGTGGACAGAAGGGAAGGGAACCAGTAAATGAAACCCTTCTAGAATATGAAATCAGTCCGCTACTTCCTCTTAAAAAGTTTACAAGTAAAAACATCTTAAAAAGTCCCCACTTTAATTTTTAATGCTTATTTTTGACCATGGCACTGATAGGGGATTCCCATTTCCAGGTATCTTCCTTGTGTATATGATAGTTTCATAGCAAAAGGCCAATTATGTGTATTCTTAAATCCAATTATTTTTTCCCACTAATCCTATTAGCTTCTCATTACACATCTTAATGTAAATATATCACATTCTAAATTCAATTATCTTACCTCTTTCCCCCTCCCACTGTAAGGCTTTCTTGTATTTTAAATACTCCTGCTCTTGTCTAGACTGTAAACTTGTAGATGTAAGCACTATTCATTGTTTCATGTTTAAGGTATTAGCATGCTATTATACTCAGCACCTTTTAGCTTGTTGCTTATTATAATGGTATGTATTAAAATGATTATTTACAATAACATTGTTTATTTACATGGAAAACACTTACTTTGAAGCTAGATATTGCCACTCATAAATGAGGAAGCACTCTACTCTGCATATAGCCTATATTCAGTACTTGTTCACTAAAAACTTTGTCCAGTGCAAAAATTAAGTCTGTGGTTTGCTTGAATGGAGTTGAGGCTATTTGAAATCTTGAAGCTACACATGCACTTATGTGCTTGCTGAGTAATTGCCAAGGATTTGTCTTGCATCTTAATTGTAAGGATGTCAGTATCCAGCCTTAACCTATGTTGTGATGCTGCAGTAGCCTCATGCCTGAGGTCCGTCTCACAATGCCAAGCAGTCTGGCTGAAGCCAGAACATTACTTAGGTTGTCAGTACTTGGAGGATGAGTCTCTGACAGCATCAATCCTGTCAACAGTTCTGCATGTGTTTAATTTGGGAGTATTGGTGAATTTACAATGAAGTGCATAGGCAAGAAGTGGCAGGATTTGGTGTACTCATTTATAACTACTAAGAGAGATTTCTTAACATAGTTACTGTGTCATAATTTTTTTCTTTTAATTAATCATGATGTTTACTTCAGTCAGCAAACATTTTGCCTGTACTAGGGCACTACATATTAGCAGTAATCATGATGCTTGCAAGCGCTGGCACTGTTTATTTTTCTACAACCAACATGTATTTCAAGAACACCCCCCGCCCCATACTGAACATTTCAGCATGAGATAGCACACCAGGCTGAATCTCAGATGCATAATTCGAGGGGCAGATGAAGTGTCCATCTCATGAACTACTGTTTTCCCACTTAAACATGAAACATTCCTGGAAACAGTCTTTTGACTGTCCTAATGTAGTTTGATAAACTTGGACTGTTTTGTTATTTACCTAAGACTAACTACTGACTCTCTTTGTAGAGAAACAACAAAGTTTCTGTTTAGAGGCATTGATGCTTCAAACTTCTAATGTTTAATGAGGGATTCCATTGTTGCTGGGGGGTGCTGTTGTTTTTACATGTTATTTTTTTTTTATTTTGGCAGGTGTATCCACATACTCTCAGCCTGATACTCTACTTTGTCAAGTCATTACCATTATCAGATGAAGGTAACTTTACATGACTCCCACTCTGTGGGACATTATTTTCACTCGGCTTTTCTACAAGTGTTTTTTTTCCTCAAAATAAGAGCAGTTTGTGGTTAATATTTTGTTAAACACAACTTTTCCAGATTGTGATTTTGGGCAGAATTCTCCCCTATTGTGTTTCCTATGTATTTGCTGCAACAAAGTCTGAGTAATTCAACCTCTTTTCGTGTCATGTCCCTCACTGCCAGGATGAGTGGCGATGACGTGATGATTGTGGTACATGACTGAGTGGAGTGTGTGATGATGATCATGAATTATTTAAAAACAAAAAACAAAAAGAGAGAGAGAAAAAGCATGACTGGCTTAGATGGAGGCTGCTAATGTGTCCTGTTGGATATCTGCATAGCAGTCCTATTGGTTTGGGCTTTTTTGTTGTTGTTGTCGTTTGTTTTGAAAAGGGTATTAAATACATAGGGTTTTATGCTTTTACTCATTCCTTTCAATTGTTTCTTCTGCTCTGTTGTCCCATGTACATCCCACTGTTAAGTCCTGAAGCTCATGCCCTGAAGGAGAAGCCTTAGGGAAGGCAAGGTCTGATATGGTTTGATTCCTACCGTTGTCTGATCAAGTGTTAGAGGGAATTCGCTTTAGTAACTTCAAAGCAGATCCATGGGGTGATCCACATCTCATCACTGTCATAAACATCCTTAGTTTTGCTCGGACATTTACACTGTGGAGGGAGAATCTTTGGCTTATTTTAAAGTTTCCTGAGAATTTTCTCTTAGTAAAATCTGCCTGTGGAATCACCCAAACTTCTTGTTTGCTTCAGGTTGCTCAGATCCAGGCATTGCTGCTTTATGAAATATAATGGTTTGGAGTGGCTCCCATCCTTTGCGTTTTGCACATTCTCACACCATCCCTTTGGAAATAGCTATGGTCAGCCTAGTTCTAATTTACTATGTACTTCTGCCTTTTCTTTTAAGGGTGATGCAGTGTGTGACAGGTGATGGGGACAGGGCCTCCATCTTGGCCCATCTTCTTGCTGTGAGGTGGCTGAGTAGAGAGCTCTCTCTGTCTGTGCACTAATCTGTGTGTGCTCTCTTGGCTTTCTATATATACATAATCAAATATTTACTGCAGTGCTCAGTACGTAAACAGTGGCTAAATGCACCGTGACCTTCTCTCCATTACCCTTCCACAAAATGTTATTATCTTTGGTAAACACATTATATACCAAATTAAGGGAACATTTTGTCATATTACTATTAGCAGATGGACACTGGGAGGCTTTCTAGAGCAACAAAGATATTTCAAAAATACATGCAATTTTGTAGCCACGTTGTGAAATTTATTTTATTAAATAATACAGATAATAAACACTGATAAAGGTTAGCTTTGTGATTTGAGCATCTAAAATGTTCTTTACAATGTGGCACAAGTCAGGTTCATTGCATTACTAATGCTTACCCTGGGCACTGTCACAGTAGTAACTCCTACTGCTGCACTGTTAAACCCTGGAAAAACTGGAGTGAGTTCTTTTCAGCAGGTCAAATGTATTGTACTTATTAAAAACAAACAAGCAAAAAACCCCACATAGTTTAAAGTTATAAATTGAAGTCAAAAATGAGAAAATTGCAGATGCATCAAATAAACTTTTTGAGTGGTGGCAGATCTCAGGAATATCATACCAGCACCTTTACAGTAAAATCAGTAAAAGGTGAAATCTTTTTGACCATGCCATGGCAAAATGCGGTATCCAACAAAAAGGTGTTTTTCTGAAACCTCCACCATGTGCAAGAAGAAAAAGTATGGACTGTGGTATGTGTGTTTATACGGCAAAGCTGGAAAAGAGCCGTGGTGATCACGTAGAGGACAAGTTGTTATGGCCGAGCTGGAGGAATTAGTTGGGCTTTCCATCTTCTGAAGAATTCTGTGTTTTTCTTGTTTAGGCATTAAATGTGAAGCTCTCAATTTCAGTGCTATTATATGGAAGTCCCTTTCTTCTGCCACAGAGTGATAGCATGAAAGAGAACAAGTTTTTTTTTTTCAGTAGGGCATGGACCAAAGCAGCCATAAAGTCCTAGCTATTTTTTTAGCTTGCTTTTTAACAATTTTTCTGAAGTGTCCCAAAGTCCAGTAATGGTAGGTACCCTATGAAACCCATGCCCCAAGAAAAATTCATTTTATTTGGATGCAGTTGTTCTGTATTCTGGAGCAAACACTCAGCTCTCTTTTCTAAACTGCATAAAAAACAACAGACCAACAAGAAAAAATCCTCAAAAACCCTCAAACAAAAAGAGACGTTTTCCTTCTCAGAACAGCATCTGTTATTTAGCAACATCTGAATTTCCATAAATAATCCCAGATTTCCCCTGCACAAAGATATAAACAATTATCCTGCACTCAAATCTATCCCAGTTCTGCCTCTCTGTGCAAGGAGATGGCTGCTGGGTCATAAAACTCTTTGGCTCTGTGGAAGCCCTCCGTTGGATGGGACTTTTGAGATTGTTGAGTGTTTTGAACATCCAGGCTGCCATGTGGACTGGTGATCCTGCCCAGCTTGGCACACTGGGATAGGCTGGTCATCGGGATGTGAGGATGCCACCCTCCCTCTGGCCTGAGATGTGAGGCTGTGCCTCTGGTGAACTGTTTGAGACTGGAGGTCTTCCACCAGCCCGGGCTCTGGGGTTCTTTAACATACTATTTCTGTAGTAAGGGGCAGAGGAGGAGCTTCTGAAAATTCTCTTTATTCATATGTTGGGAAGCTGTTATTACTATTTTTTAAGTGCTTGATTAGTGGATAATTAAAAGAGTAGGAATTGAACAGCAAATATTAATGGCACAAAAAGAAATTAGTGTTTCTAGAGGCACCATCTGCTTCAGAAATGCATGAAATCCATCTGCTTTGGGGTGCCTTCTGTAATGATAATTTATTCTTAATGCATGAGTATACCATGTGAGAAACAACTTTCTTTAAGGCATTTGTTCTCTTTGATAGAATATATTCCATTTTTTATGCTGAGCTTAAGTTACCAATGAATTAAACTGCCTCCAGCCAGCTTACTTTACACCCCTCTCTAATTAATTTTTTGTTAAATTGTCGATGTCAGGATGCTTAAATTTCTTCAGTAATTCAGTAAACAAAAACACCACTTTTTCCATTAAGGACGTGGGATGGCTATTTAATACATCTTATACAAATATAAGAAAATCAATTTATCTGGGCCAGCGTGCCATTTCACAGAATAGCTTATTTTTCCTCCTGTTGATCTTGCTCTGTGGTTATTTCTCTTCCATTCTACCACGTGATTGCTGCAGGTATTTTTTCCCGTGCTTCTAAGATCTTGCAAAAATCACCTCCGTTCTTAGCTTCATCATTATTCCTCGATTCTTCAGTGGATCTCTTGGGTCTGGCTGGAGTACTGATCTTTCCACTTACTTCCGTTTGCACTAGTTCTCTTTTCAAGGTGAGTTTTGGCACACCGAATACCACCTCAACGAACTTGCCTACGCGGGATTTGCAGTGTGTTTAGTTGGAGAATAGCAGCAAATAACCCTGAAGTTAAGGGCTGGCTGGAAGGGTCAGAGAAAGTTGCATTTGTATGTATGAAAATGTTGCTGTTGGGGACCAGGTCCTGTATAAGGGAAAAGTCTACAGGCAGTGACACTGGCTTTGCATCTTAATGTGCTAGGGCAATGTCATCCTGCTGTCACCTGCTGAAGTTGATTTGATTTGAATTCAACAGAACCTCAGAAATGCCTTTATACTGCTGCCTGAATGTTTTTGCATCACCTTAGAAAAACTTCATATACTGACTCCTGGAAGCTTTTTTTCTTTGCAGTTTCCTGACAATGAAATAATTGTCTGTGATAGGCAAAAGAAAGCAAGAATAACTTAAACAGAGAAGTTTAGCCCCTTGGAATACTCTCTATCTGCTTTTAAAACTGCAGTATCCATACATAAATTAAATAAGACTTATAAATCCACGTTACTCAAGCTCAGTGAGGAAGTTCTGACTTTCTGTGCTAGCCTTTGTTCTTGTCAGTGTGAGTGACTACTCAGAAAAACTAATTATTTTGCACTGGTACTGGGAATGCATCTGTGAGTAGGACCCCTAGTCTCCTGTTAGCCAGACTAACTTTTTATCTTGCGGGTCCTGCTGCTTCTCTAAATATTTCTCTTTAATTTGAAGAACCTGTTTTCCTGGTTGAAGAGATTTCTGGGGAGGGGACCAGGGACTACTGATGTTCAGCTGGACTCTGAGCTCCTGCAGGCTGCCAGACCGGAGTTCATAATCAGCAGTGGGTGAGAGCTCTCTGATGCTGTGAGATTATGAATGCCTTTCCTTATCGAAGGCGTTGAGCACCGATACTTCTCATCACAGAGAGTGGTGGAAAGCTCTCCTTCCACCTCTGCTGTAATGCTTACCAAGAAGCTATTTGCTAAGAAACGTACAATTTCTCCAGAAGAACTGATATGTTGTTAAAAAGAAAATTATTTTAAAGCATGGGACACCTTCATTTTTGTTTGATTGTTGCTTTTCCCCCTTACCTTAAGCCCCCAGAGTGAATATGATCATAAAGATGAGCACTGTTTATCTTCAGGAACGCCTGTGGGCTTAGTCTGTTTATTTGGATTATCACATAATGTCACTTGCTGATGTTTTGGTATGCCTTATCAATGTATGAAATGAAATTCAACACTTTGGTTTGGACATGTGAATAGCAGAGTGACATAAGACCTAACTTACCCTTTTCCACTCTATGCTATTGCTGCTGTGACAACTGCCAGAGCAAGCATCCTTTCAACGTTGGGTACTTCTTCAGGCTATTTGGGATCTTTCCCAGCTGATTTATAACCTCTGTGGTGAGCTTCCAAGCTTTGTTCTTTCTCAGAACCCTGTAGAGGAGGATGGCTTGCTGTTGGCTTTGCTGGGCTTCAGATTGGGAACTGACTACCTTGGCCTTCTGTGGTGGTAAAAAAAAAAAGCATGAAGTTTCATTTGATGTGAAATGTGTGCTGATGCAATCTGCATCAAACATTGGTGATGGGTGGATGGTTGGACTGGGTGATCCTGTGGGTCTTTTCCAACTTTGGTGATTCTGTGATTCTGTGAAACATACCATCTCCAGTGTCTAAAGCAGAGGAGAAGTAGAGGTGGTTAACACATCCATGTGAATGTAGAAGGCGAACATTTGTACCTGCGCTAATGACCTTCTCTAAACAGCAGCTGTCTCTCTGTGAGCACAAGCACTGTGTAAAAGCCCCATGAGCTGAAGGGCAGTAAGGGGTTGTGCTCAGGCAGCATTATGGCACAGTTGGGAGGGAGGAACCCCATTGCATGTATGTAGGCTTTGACAATAAAGCACACAGAGCTCAGATCAAATAAACATTAAGGTTGGAAAAGACCTCTTCGATCATCTAGTCTAACCATCAGCCCATCTGAACCACAAAAACCGTGGTTTTGCCCTCTGAACCATGTCTTTTAGTGCCACATCTACTCTTTTCTTGAAAACCTCCAGGGATGGTGACTCCACTCCTCCAGTGCAGGCTTGGCTGTAGCAAAGATGATTCTTAATCTTTGCCCAATGCTTGAGCCCACCCAGAAAAGGCTCTTTCTTGAAGTTTGAAAATATTTCACCACATTATAATGAATGGAAAAAAAAAAATACCATTCCTCTCAAACACACCCTCTTCTTATAGGACATATATGCCGCTAATTTATGCTGATGGGGGAAATGTTTGCATATTTTGCTGCAGAAAAATGCTGAGATTGTATGATAGAGGTCCTTCTTGTAGCCAAAGCTTTCAAACTGAAAACTGAAAAAAAAAAAGTTGTGATAAACTTTGCGGGAGAATCTTTTCTGAAAAGCCTCACATCCATGTTTTCTTTTCCGTGCCAAAACAAAGCCACATAGACTTGGTTTGCTAGGCTTGAATTCAACTCAGTTTTTGATTTTTCTAGCGTTTACATGAATTCTATGCTTGTAAGACTGGGGAGGGATGGAGAGATATGACAATCAACTGTTCTGTTACTGAACACACAAATAGTAATTTATGGCCTCAATTTGCACCAGGAGAGATTCAGCTTGGATTTTAGGGAAAATTTATTCTCAGGAATAGTGGTGATGCAGTGGCACAGGCAGCCCAGGGGGGTGGTGGAGTCACCACCCCTGGAGGTGCTCAAGAAATGTGTGGATGTTGCACTGAGGGGCGTGGTTAGTGGGTATGGTGGTGGTGGGTCAGTGGTTGGACTAGATGATCTTTGTGGTCTTTTCCAACCTTTATGATCCTGTGGCCTATCCAAGGTCTGAAAATCACTTGGTTTCATGGTTTCTCTTCTGCAGCAGGACCAGATTCTCTCTCACTTTTGTGATGCCTGGGATCCTCAGACAAAGGCTTGATTAAGAACTAGGATTTGGTAGCTTAAACAGGCCCCGAGTGCCACGCACTGAATTTGCAAGACCCAAGTCTTGCAAAATGGGCTTTTTCTTACAGGTAGGCTTTCTCTGCTCTGCTGGCTGGCTGTAGTGGGTGTGCAGTTGCAGATATGAACCCAGTGCTCTCTCCTGCAGTGCAGACAGAAGTATGTAAGACATCTGTGTAAATAAAATACACTGACAGGACTTCTTCCATTGCTGCCAGTGACTGAAGTGGCACAGGCAAAAATCACAGCCAGATGAGTGGGACTGTGCCAGAAGGGATCTGTATCACTTTGACCCTGTTCTTGATGGATGCAAATACTGTAATAGATTCACTGAGTTTGTTGAAGCAAATATTTAGGAATAGAGTTGCTTTAAGCTCCCTGAGGTGCTGCTAAATCTTGTATTGCAGAAGTTTGCTGTTTACCAGAAACCTGAACGACTTTAAGGCTCCCAGGAGTTCTCTCACCTCTTCTGCAATGAAGACCTTTTCAGGCAGAGATGCCCAGTGAATTTCTGCCAAGATCAACTTTCCTACCTACACTACATGCAGGGAGGAGAGAGCACCTGGAGTGCTGATGCTCCAGTCTCTGGCTGAGGTATGGGTAGGGCTCTGCTGCTTCATCTCTGCATGTGTAGGAGAGCAAGGAACAGGAACAGCTGAGGCTCCTGTACAAGAGCCCTAATTGCCCCTAGGTAAATATTATGTTCATGGGGGGATAAGCCCTCGTTTCCCCGCAGGCAGTACCCCCTTTCCACATATCCCACCTCCTGCACATGGAGCATGTCTGAGGTCTTGGGTCCAGGCTGTTGCTGTAACACAAGGAGACGCCATGTGTGCTCACATTTGGGTGAGTATGGCCACATGGGTAGCATCCTGGGCTCAGGAGAGCTCAAAGAGTTGGTTTATTTTTCCTTCTACTTATGTGAAGTTCATTTTTGGATTCTATCCTGCAGCGCTGGTGCAGTTGCTAAGAGCTGGTGTCTTCAGTTGTCTACCCTTGTGGTCCCAGAATCTTTGCAGCCTTCAGCAGCAGAGGTTATGTGTTAAAGGGGATGAGAAGAGCTGCTCTAACTAACTAAGCTAACTCTGGTGGCTTCCACAACTCTGTGATGACAGTGCAGTGTGCTGGTACAGAAGGGGGGGCTTTCTCTGAACTCAGAATGTTTGGTATCTGCAATGGCCAGGTTTTTGAATGCGCTGCAGCTTGTTGCACCTTCTGTGCTAAAAGAAGTGGCTGTGCCATTCCTAAACGTTAGGGATGCTTTGTTTCAGCAAGCACACAACTAGTGATTGTAAGGCTCCTTCAAAATGATTTGCAAGAAGATAAAGAACCGTACATAGTTTTCTGTCTTTTGTATGTAGGTGAGTGAGCAACTGAGTATCTTCTGCTTCTCCACATGAGCTATCTCGAAGATGAGACGTGTCACTACAGCCCAGGGGATGATAATACTTGGATTATACAGACCCCTGCCTCCATCTCTCAGGCAGACTGGTGCTTGATCCCTCCCATAGCAACTCCCTGGTTAGTTTGAGGTCTGTTGCATCCCTGGACTCTTTTATATTATCATGACCCAATGGCTGGTGATACTGGAGACTGTTCATGACTATTTTGTACCTTGTGCTATTTGTACCTGTGCAAAATGGATTTAAAAAGCTGTCAGACACAATCACAGGCACCCTATGCATGCCATCTGAGTGCCTTATGTCTGTGGGGATGGCTGCCCAGCATGAAATCCCTGGCAGAGAATTGGATCTGATCTAGGTTTTTCTCTGTTACCCCAGAATCCATGAATTGTTGCAGCACAAGTGAAGAAATTAAGCCCAGGTTTGGCTAGGTTTGAGCATTAGATTTGGAGATGGATTAAGACTTTTCAAAACCCATCCTGTCTATCCCAGCCTCTCGTGCTTCCCGTTCTAAGTAAGTGTGTTGATCTGTGTACTGATAAAGCTCCCTCAGATGCAGGGTATCTTTTGGCTGCATCTTTGGCAGTGCTGGAAATAACTCCCTCTCTCCCATCCCTCCCCTCCACCCCACTCAAATTCTTCAGCTGCAGCAGGGCAAGCAGCCAACCTCATTTCTAAGCGTCTCTTGTCTCAGGCTCCATCCAGATGCTTTCAGGGAGAGGCCTGATCAAAGCAGACAGTGCTGCAATTGAGCCTGGTTGCAGGGAGCCGTGAAATGGTCGTGGGCTCCCAGGAAAACCCCGTGACTATTTTGTCAGGCTGCTTTGATGAAGCCCATTACCAGCGATGCGGTTGTCCCCGGCACCCAGCATGGCACAAAGGACGGAAAGATGGACTCAAATATTTGGTTGGCAATGTGAGGGGTGGAAAGTAGTGCATTTTCTCCATGGCAAGGCTGATCTGTGTGTCCTTTCTGTGATATAATTTACCCTTCCATCCTTTCTTCTGTTTTAACTCCAACAAGCTGACTGGATTACTCGGCATTTCCTTGCCAAATGATACATATAATTTGATGATGGAATAGTAAGCAATAGCAGCAATAGTAATTACAATCTCAGTATCTGCAGAAAGAGTTGCATTTACAATAGAGTTTTTCTCCAGTTTGTACTTAGTAGAAGTTATATTTACCACAGAATGCCACAGTATATATCACAGCCTATAAGCTCTGGAGTGTTTTGAACCGTTACCCACAAACACTGCTGATGGTTTTCTGAAAGGCTCGATATAAAGCTGCTCAGCCTGTTGAAGGAGGGCACACTTGTCTGTACTGTAACTAGTACATATGGTATTTACAGCCACACTCTTCTTTCTGCTATGCATCTCATCATCTGCAGTCACTCTTACACTCAATTTTATTTCATCTTCAACAGTGCATGTGAAGTGAGTCTGACAGTACACTTACCCAAACCTCATTATCACAAACGAACAGCTTACAGTGGTCAGAATGTGCGTGGTCACTTTGCTGTTTGGATGCTCCCTGAATCGCTTGTTAGGCATCTCTGCTGCCTCACTGCTGTTTTGGGTAGAGGGAAGGCATCATGCTGGGGGGCTGGAAATATGGCTACATACATAAGTATTAGATTTGCATACAAGGCATCCAGGTCATTGACTTCTGATGGGAATCTGAAATTACAGGTGCTTTCTCAGATCATGCTAAATTGTTGCACCAGCTAACAAAAAATTAATGTTGGTCCCATTTCAGCATGCCTGAGGTGTGACAGTGCAGCAGGCAAGTAGATGAAATGCCAGGTCCATGGGCTGCATATCTGTCCTGGACCTGTGATGTGTGATGGGAAATCTGTCATTCCCATTTTGCATGATCTAATAGTGACAGGACAAATGGGAATGGCTTTAGACTGAAAGAGGGGAAATTCAGGTTGGATGTTAGGAAGAAAATATTTACTCAGAGGATGGTGAGGTGCTGGCACAGCTGCCCAGAGAAGCTGTGGTGCCCCATCCCTGGAGGTATTCAAGGCCAGGTTGGATGGGGCCCTGGGCAGCTGAGCTGCTGGGGGGCAGCCCTGCTCATGGCACGGGGTGGGGCTGGGTGGGCTTTGAGGTCTCTTCTGATACAAAACATTCTGTGATTCTATGATTCTATGATCCCTCTGTCAGGAGAACTCAACAGAGACAAAGGAGTGGCAAAAGTGTACACATCACAAGTATAAATTCCCATTTTGCTCAGTGTCTTGCTGAAAATTTACATTAGTTTCTTTTTTTTTTTTTTTTTTTTTTTTTTTTTTTTTGTATCAGGAAGCTTTCTCATTCCTCTTAATTTGGGCTGGAGATGTTCCAGATAAGATATTTCTGTGGTCTGCTTACCTGGCTGGGATTTATCCTCATGTCACGTTGATGACCCAAAGGTGGAGATATTGTAAAATGTGAAGTATTTTTCCTCATAAATTGGAAAAATAAATAGCTGGAAAAAAAACTTAGATTTTTTTTTTTCATCAAAAATGAAAAAGAAATTCAAGACCCAGTTGTGATTATTTTCCTTCCCTTCTAGCATTCTGTTATGAAACACATTTACTATTTGTGAACTGCTCTGGTAGAGGGCAAGTCATGTAATTCCCAGAGAAGGATGATCTCAGGATATGAAAGAATCTAAAGTGAAGCCAGATGAAAAATGAGGATTTGGGGAGATTTCCTTTTATATTTCTCCCCCACTTGTCAGTGTTTTTTTGGAATATGCCTATGTGCTGTTGTGACTGTATGTTTTTTTTGCACTGAGGCTGCAGCAAAGCTGCAACTGTCGAAACAGAGATTTGATTACATGACGCGTTATAATTTTGCAGGCAATTTTTGAATATTAGCACAACCCTGATTAAAAACCTGATGGTGACAAATGCTGGAGAAGGGGAAGGAGGCAACCATGAAGAAGTGGCAGGGGCAAAGTGCTATGGACTGACTGCAGCCCCCATTTCCCATTCTCCTGCAATGAAGGTATCTTTGAATAGATAGAGGGAGAAGGTATCTTTGGTTTGATTTTTTTTTTTTAATTATTTTATTTTTTGGTTTGGTCTTCTGTGACCCTGTGGAAAGGTTCTCTTGTGACACCCTTCTCCCTACCCACTCTGCTTAAGAACTTTCCTTTCTCTTGGAGCATATTAAACAATGCCCATGTAACCAAGCCTTGGTAATGTCTGAGCAGGAACTGGGGAAGGGAGGCTTCCAGAAATAAATGAGAAACCCTCTCTAACATGATTATTGCCAGTGTGGAGAGCGAGGTTGCTCAGGGAGGGGGAGAGCAGGAGGGCATGAACAGCAGCAATACGGTACTTAGCAGGTGTTGGGGAGAGCAGAATCTAATGAGAATCATAGAAACACTTGAAAGCTTTTTAACTCCATACAGGATTTGCAGGAGCTGTTGATAGGAAACAGTAGTGACCCAACTGACAGTTAAAGAGATGAAAGGGAAGCCCTTCGGATTAAATAAGATTTAGGAAATAAAAGGATTAGTGATACACAAAAGCTAGATTTAGGGGTTTATTTAACCAGTGCAGTGTGGCATGATGGGATGTGGACCATCAGAAAGGAGATGAAAGACAAAGTAAAAAGACGAATGGGGGAGGTAGTAGGGAGGCAAGGAATCAGCACAACATCTCCAAAACCCCTCACAAATCTTCTTATAATTGAAAATGGCACAAAAAAGTAGTTTTCATTAGCAATCCTGGCTTCTTTACATAGTAACAAGAAGTGTTACAATGACAAGAAATCTTCTGTGATGGGACTGTCAGCTCAAATCCATGTCACACAGGAGGAGAGACTACGTTGTCAGTTCATTCACGCTTATAGATTAGATGTATGATGATGTTAAATCAGATTTATGTAAAAATATCACTTCAGTAGATTCATAATTAATTGTGCTTTCAAGTACAGGCTGCTGAAAGGCCATTCTTGTTTAAAAGATCTCCATTTGGAGGTCTCTAGTGAATTGGATGTCAGCCACAGAAATAAGAGGTGAGCACGTGTCTGTGGAGCTAAGAACAGGATGCCCCCAGCAAGCATCCATCCTGGGACCACTTCATTTTGTAGCTGAAAGAACAGGACTGATAAGTTTCCAGAGCAAAGCTGCTGGACTTCTGGCTGAATCATCTACCGGTACTGGTGACCATTTGTGTTATTAGAGAGGTACAGAATAAAGGATACAGTAAAGTATTTGACTTTAGTTCTTCAATTGTTTACTTAGGGATTACTTCAAAGAGCTCTGAGTACAGTAGAATGGCTACCAAGGGGATTTGGCTCAGACCTTAAGACATTATAGTCAAATAATTGTTGATGCTCTCGGCTTCTTGTAGGTGCCAGGTGGAGAAAACACATCATCTTCTTTTTTGAAGATACTCTTACTCCTAACCCCCAGGTCATAACTATTTACGGACCTCTCTAGTGTGTCAGATGCTATCAGGACAGAATTGTAGACTCATAGAATCATTAAGGTTGGACCACTAAGACCATCTAGTTCAACCATCAACCCATCACCACCATGCCCACTAACCACATCCCTCAGAACCACATCCATACGTTTCTTGAACACCTCCAGGGATGGTAACTCCACCTCTTCCTTGGGCAGCCTGTTCTTTTTTTCCCACCTTTAAGTTTTAATAATTTTCTAGTCTAAAAGGAAAAAAATACATCTTTTGTGACCTCATTTTACCAATATGAAGATTTTTTTACAATCATGGATAGTTATGACTACATTAGGAAGGTTTAGGTTTATAATGTTTGGGGGATGTTCAAATTAAAGTAATCCAGATTTATCCTGCCAGTATTTCTGGAAATACGTTAGTGTAGAAATGTTTCTGCAGACAATATTTACTTTTTACTCTTTCTGTAATCACATAGGAATGTTAATGGGGTTGCAAAATGTTTCAAAAGTTAGAGAAAAACATTATTTAAGTTTCTTGTGTATCTTTTATTTGGCCTTGTTTTGCCTGTGGTACTTGATGGTTTAGTTGCTAGAATGTTCCAGTATAATTCTTTTCTTTTTCAGTAAAATCTGTCCTGAACAAGAAATCTGGGTCTATATAATCGATTTAAGCTTTACTTATGATTGCTTTTTTTTTTTTTCTTCTCTCTGTAAAGAGATCTGCATTCCAGTTGATTGGATTTGGATGGAAATGGAAGCTTGACTGAAAATTCACAGAGAGTGCTTAGGGGGCACTCTATTTTTTCAGTAAAATGACCTTCAATATCCTGACTGCATATCAAAATCTTTGTAAAATACTTTTTTCACCTAAATTACCCCTTCGTTTATTTTATTATTGTTGTAGTCCCTTTGAATGAGAGCAGATAAAACTTGTTTTTCTTAATGAGCTGTTTATCACATTATTAATACATAAGCAATTTGGTCCCCACGCAGAGACAATTTTCAAATGTACTTATGTGTCTGTTTGGATTTTCCAAAACACCTGGCTGGATGGAGTGTCTAGTAGCTTACGACATCAGAGAGCATAAGTCAGCGTCTGCAAATACTTAGGGGCCCTTGAACTAGGGATTTTCAAAGTTTGTTGTACATAATAGCTTGCCTGGGACTCACTGGGGAAACTCTGGGGCAGAGGCAGTGGCAAAATCCACTTCTCCAGAGATTACTCACTTTTTGTCTTCCTTGCTGTCCCAGACTCCTTGAGTATGTCTTCCCATGTCTCTGCAAGTATGGTCAAGTCCAACAAGGAGGACCAAACATGCAATACAAGCCCTCCTGGCCTCTGAGCCCTGCAGCCTTCATTGTACCATGTCCTTGATTCCTAGGGCTTGAATTTACCGCCTGAACAAATGCTGTAATCCTGTAACAGGAGGCTGTCTTCATATGCCTGAGGAGGTGGGGGGTGGGTTTGCTGGCTTGGTCACAGGTTATTTCCATCTTTTCCTCTTAGAATTTGACATTCTTCTTCTAGAGCATGAGGATGGTACTATGGGTATTTGTTAGTCTGACAGAGATCACTGTGACTTCATGGTGGCTAATCTTGCCATGGATACACCGCTTGCTATTGAGGTTTCTGTTTGTTTTTAGATCTGAAATCAATTATCTGTTATGATTTTTTTTTTCTTAATAAATAGCAGTTGGAAAATGTGTTTTAAAAAAGTGAATATGAGTATATTATTAAAGGGTAATTGAGTCCTCATATTAAACAGTACCACCAGTACTGCATATTGGTAGCACATGGATGGTTGCTTTAACTTTTATTTTGGAACATCCTGAGACACTAATTTTTACATAAATGCATCCTTATAATTATAATTAATTCCAATCTTATTCCAAAATGTTGCTTCATTACTGTCTTTAAAAGTTACATTTAATTTGAGTGTGCTCCTGCCCTGCTGCCTTCTCTCTTTGTTGCCTCTCTTCCAATCAGAGTAGATGAAATGCTGAAATACTGTTGTGGTAGACTTGAAATTCCTAAAACAGAACATACCAGAGGTTTCAGGAGAACAAAAGCCCCTTTTGTCCTACAGCACATTTTTTCTGTCGTCCTAATGCTTCTCTGGGGATAGCCTTCACAAGAAAGCAATTTTTGGTCACCAGCAGCAGGGTCTCACCTGGCAGTTCTTGCTTTCTGTGTCCTCCTGCCAGCTCTCCTGCTCCAACTGCTGCTGCTAATCTAAGTACACTGAATTGAGTAGCGAGGCGCTAACATCCCTCTCAGACATTATCCAGCATCTTTCTTTCAGTCCCCAAATGAAACTGGCAGAGTAAGCAACAGATTCTTCCGTGCTTCCTGAAAGGAGATTGTAGTGAGGTGAGAGTTGGCCTCTTTTCCCGGGCAACAGCAATAGGATGACAGGGAATGGCCTTCAGCTGCATAAGGGGAAGTTCAGGTTAGATATTAAGGAAAATTTGCTCTCAAAAAGAGTGGCACAGGCTGCCTGCAGAGGTGGTGGAACACCTGGAGGTCTTCAAGAACCGTGTGGATGTGGCACTGAGGGGAGTGGTTAGTGGGCATGGTGTGATGGGATGATGGTTGGACTAGATGGTCTTAGTGGTGTTTCCAACTATATTGATTCTCTGATTCTCTGATTCTAAGTGAACGTCATAAATAGCCACAAAATATGACGGCTATGGAAATTCCATGTTTTTATCTTCCTTCTGGTTTATTCACTCTGAACAAACTTCTTCTACAGATGATACACGTGATTTATGCTTAGAAAACTTTTGATGTCTGTTTGGGAAAATACAGGGCTATAAACCCAACTTCACTTCTGCTGCCTGTTCTTGCTAGTAGACATTATATATGAAGATGATTTCTAATTTTTCTTTTGTTCCACTGTGGTAAGTAACAGAGGTGGGATGCTGTAATCACAGATCAGATGTGCTGGCTCCCTGTACAAAGGCATCATGATGAAGCTTGCTGAACTCAGACCCTTTCTTACATGAGGTCATTGCATTGGTTGTCTCAGCCTTCTGGTCAGCTTTGATGTGAGCTGCAATATTTCTATGACCTCAGCCTAGGGATAAGCTAGCTGCCCTGCACTCAGCAGTGGTTAAATGTGAATATAAACAAAGTGGAGATTTGCTTTGTGCCAGATGAGGTTACTTTCAAGCATACCCACAAACTTGTAGAAAATTGATGTATTTGGTTTACTGAAAATATGTTATAGTAGCAGAAGAAATAGTATTCCAGGCAAAAAATAAATAAATAAAATAAAATAAAATAAAAAATTAAAGCTTACCAGCTCATGCACCTTGGCTCTATGATTTCAGTTTGCAGAAACAGATCAGCTCGTATCTCCATAAATATGTCCTGCCAATTTCTTTTCTCTTCTTTTTTTCTTTTTCTACAGATTAAAGAGTTTATACCCTTTCATTTTCAGCTTTTTTCCTTGAGCCACTAAAGTAAATTCTTTGGGTCATTAGAGCATGTATCAAATGCATGTATGTAACTTTGGATGGTCATATTTCTTTTTGTCCTTTTGGGTATTTATTTTGAAGGAAGTTAAGTATGAACTATCAGCAGTTCTTAAATGAGTAGACTCTTTAACTGCTGCGTTTGGAGAACAGATGGTTGTTTGTGACTACTGAAGGATGGTATCCTATATTTTATATTTTCAAGCCAAAGGCAAGGGAAAATATGTTTACATACAAGATGGTGGTACAGGAGGGATTGCCTAAATCTTCCCAAGTACAGTCATTCAGGCTGGATGTGGCTCTGGGCAGCCTGGTCTAGTGATTGGCGACATAGTAGGGGGGTTGAAACTCGATGATCATTATGGTCCTTTTCAACCCAGGCCATCCTACGATCAGTAAATAATGCAAAACAGAGCATATAGAGGAAATACAGGAAGCCTCTGTGATGGTGCAGAAGAAAGAGGAAAGATTTTTGTGCAGTCAGAGATGCATATAGACTGCTTTAGTAGTCAACTTGAACAGTCAGTTCCATTTCTTGGACTAAATCTAAGGTGTTCATAAAGCTGTATGGAGAAAATTTGCTTCACTTTTCTGTGTCTCTGTGTGCTGTGAGGAGTTGAGCAGCATGCTCTAGAACTGCTTTGATACTGAGTAATGGTGCTCAATTTTGAGCATTTTAGTTAATCTTGGCAAAGTTATGAAGTGTCTTGTTGGGACTGAGGTTGTCAAAGAGTAAACTTTAAGCGTGGCTATGGAGCAGGATGAATCTGAAAGATGTTAAAGGTTCTCTGTGTGTTCAGCAGAGGAGAAAAGACCTTTCGGGGAGCAATTCTTCCAAATAATAATGAAAGGCAATGAAGTTCTCAGTGCAACCCCTGAAATTTAGGGCTGTTTTGAAACGGTAATGTGTTCATTGTAACAGGTAATGGGAACATTACATCTGGACTTCCTCAGGATGAGTCACACTTTTTCACTTTAATTCTGCAGAGACTTGGCACCTCTGTGTGATGAAATCCAAATACTGGCTGTGGTTACGGAACTGAGCAAAACATAGAGCAGATGAAGAGATACAGGTCAGTATGTGCATCTATAGCTGTTTGCCAAGATGACATGGATCCAGAGGAATGCTTGAACATAACCCAGAAATTGTCATTCCTGAATATACATCCACTGAGATGACCCTAGAGAATACACACCTGGTTTTCACTTAACCAATTGCAGAAGAGATACCAGCTGAAAAGTACCGAAACACTGGAAAATTTTCAGTCAGGTCAATGCTGTTTCTAAAATATCCTGGGACTTGGAGTACACTATTCTGTACCGTTTCTTTTGCTCTAAAACTAAGACACTGTCCTAATAAAGAGGACAGTACAGAATGACTGCAGCATTACTGTTTTGATGAATAGGCCCCTTCTTTTTCTTTTCTACTTGTTTGCTTTTGTTCTTACCTCACATAAGCAATGATAATTTTTAGAAGTGAGTTCGGCAGTGAATGATATTTCCTGCAATTGCTGTCCCCTGCCTGGAAGATGATGCTCATGGATGAGAACTATCTGACAGTTTCCAAGATTAGCAATGCAAGACTGTGTTTCCCATACAGACTGACTTTAAACCAGGAGGATAAAAAAACGTGTACTAAGCAAAGGTATTTCTGTTCAGGTCCCTGGGAATGTTCCACTGCCTAGGACACAAGTAAAAAAATATTTGGTGTTTAGTCTGAGTTTTGCCCTTCTCAGAGTTATCATTATTTCTAGTTGCTGCACTCTTACTATCCTAACTTGTTTTTCTTCTGCTGCCTGTTTATTTCTAACAAATGCTTATAGCCAGTTAACATATGTCCCCTCAGTCACTGCCTAGCTAAGCTGTATGTGAAGCAGTCACTTCTTTTTCCCCCCCATCTAAATCCCCTCCTCAGCTACTTAATATTTTCTTCATTTTCTCATGGCTTCTAATATGTCTGCGGAGCTGAATGAATATCCTGGGAGTGGCAATTTGGTTTTAAAGATATAAATAAATAACTACAAACACAATCTTTTTTTAATTAAAGCTATTTATTATTTGCAGAGCTGTAGCTCGCGGGGCCTCATTGTTCGGGAACACCGCGTAACAAAAAGAAAGGCCATGTACTGAGGAGCTGCTGTGTCTGCAAGGGATCTCTTCAAAACAGAAACCAAACAAAACTGAACAAACCCAACGATTTACTCTGCAGCCAACAATGGCCGCTGCCAAAGTCTTGTACCTGGCAGCATTCAACAGGTACAATGCTTGTATCTGCTTGGTTGTCTTCCTATCCCATCTGTTGTTGTTGCTGCGTGTGTTTTATATGACTTAATTCAGTACCTGTAGGTAGACCGAGGCTTTGCACACAGCGTGGCTGTGGCTTTGGGAGCCTCTGCTTGTTTTCAAGTTGGCAGCAACTGGCAGTTTCTGGTTAAATCCAGCTGATGATGAGCACTGCTGCGCTCGAGGCGCTGTGCGAGCAGAGGCAGACAGAGCAATCCCAGGCCAGCAAGCTCTGGTCTCGTGCCTGGAGACATCCTTGGGAGCTCCAAGGGAGACGTGGCGTCGCCATGGCGAGGCCCGGAGCCTGGGGATGGCTCCTCTCCTTGTGGTTGGGAATGATGGCTTCTGTTTTCAGACAGCAATGGTTCCAGAGATGCATCCCTAAGTGACTGGTGTCCATCCTGCAGCAATCCAGGCCTTCCAGGGGCTGCGACTGAGATGGAGAACTGCTGAGGCTGTGTCTCCCTGTGCAACTTTGGGACTTCTGCACCATGCACAGCATGGGAGCCTGACTGAGGACATGAGGGATGCTTGTGCAAAGGGGACAGTCAAGCTAGGGCCACATACAAGTGAAGTCACTCTTCAGTTTCTCCCTCTCGTGGCATATTCACATCTGAAAATGGTAACATGGAGAGTTGAGAAAGAACAGGCTGTAGATGAAAGCAAGTCTGACTTAAAGGGTCTTACCTACATAAAGGGCCTTACACACTTAAAACAAATATGAATAAACATCCAGTGTTGTGGAAAACACTAACTGAGGTGAGATGCTTTTCAGGAGTAAAGGAGGGATGATTTCTTCTGACACCAACATCCATTAAATTTATGTAGATAGGGATCATTGACAACACCAGCTCAAAGCCTTGCTATTGTCTACAGGGCCACTGTAGAAAGCAAACTACTAGGTGACATTTCCAAGCAGTCCATTCTTGTTCTCCAAACACATCTAGATTAAAGATCCAGGATCCTGCAAATGCAGGAATTGTGCATATAACATACTTTTCCAGGAGTTTAAAGGTTGCAATTGAGGAACTTGTGTTACCTCCTATGGGTAGAACAAGGAGAACATTCGCACCCAAGAAACACTACTTTTTCAGTATTAAAGTTGTAAAAGGCACAGGAGAATACTGAGAAGCAAAGCTGCAATTTTCTCTGGCATTTTGCTGTCTTCTTTCATTACATGTCTAGGAGAAGTAAACAAGGTCTGATGCGTTTCTATTGGAAACAGTTTTAGCAAAATTGGAGTCCTTCTGCTGCAAATGGTGGAAGTAGACATGATTATCCACATTTTGGGTCTACTGCATACACAGGGCTCATTCTGCCTTCAGTTCCAACACTGCTTCAGCCCCTCAGTTCATTAGGTTCACTTTGTTCAGCCTTCAGCAATGTGGCTCCCAGATGTGTTTTCCGGTATTTCGTTTATAACTCTGAGGAATCTACAGCATCCAGTCACCCCTGTGTCTTTTTTTTTTTTTTCCTGGCATTGAAGTTCTTTGAACAGGACATTCTTATTAACGTCAACAGCCAAATATGAAATAAAGCTAAAAAACCCTGTCAGGTTTTCATTCTCACCAGAAAGAAATTTAAGGTAGAACTTCAACAGGCGTCCTCATAGAAGTATTTGCTAGTAAGGCTTTAGTTTTTGTTCACCACTGTGCTGAAATGGTTTTCAGCTGACAACTTATGCTCATATGTAGCATCTTTTAAGTCTTCGGCTTCGTGAGTATCAGTGTCAGCGTTGCAGCCATGCTAGTTCTGGGATGTAAATGGTTTATTTTATTTTAACAAATTATGTAGCTTGAGAAAAAATGAGCTGGAAGAGGGCATGTATGTCTGAAAGCTTGTCTGTTTTCTCCAGCAATATGGACTTGAAAAACGCTATCTCTGTTACAGATCTTACCTTCTTTGTATGCATGTGGTTGGATAATTACCTCTAACTATTGCTTGGATAAATGGTTTCTAAAGAATTTGGGCACACAAAGTAATAGTTGCTAAATTGTCTAAAGATGATTTCTTAAATGAAGTGATTTTCTTTCTAAGTTTATTTCAAGACACGCGAAAATACTTTTTGCCATATGTATTTCTAGGCCACTTTTTAAAGCATGCAGAATGATTAGGTCTTACACATTTTCACAGGCATACCAAAAAATGCCAGCAGTTGTTTTTGTCTAAGTCATTTTAAAAAGGTGTCACTATGTCTGACTTCAAAGTGCCCGGTAGATCTGGATCAGAGAGGCAATGAATTTGAAATATTAAATCATGCGTAGCACAGAGCACTGGGCAAAATTAAAAAGGGAGGCTGAGTAAAAGACCATAAAAAAACATAGCTCAAGCAGGACTGTGGTATTTTGATTTACTTTCATTTTTTTTAGAACCAATTTTGTTTCGCAGGATCTCCCTGTGCCTCCTGCCACCATGAGAAAAGAGCTTCAGCACACTTTGCTTTCCAGGCTTTGCATTTACAGACTCTCCAGCTGGCTCTTGAAGGAGGTTCATGAACTCTGCTGCACACAGCGAGTCACTTCTTGCCTACACATAGTTTTAATCGTAGCATTTAGCAATTGGTTTATTCTCTTAATTGCAAGGTATAACATCTCTGCCAAAAATATCATAAACTATGATAACTCCGAGTATTTTTCATCTCTCTATCTCAGTATTTGAATCTTGATTATGCCTTACCCTCCCCTGTTCTCAGGACAGTGTGTTCCTCATTTAATTCTGTGCTTTACAGAGAAGCACTACTTAATTTCTTTGGGTATTGCTGTGCTTTATTGCAGTGACAGTAGAATCCAGGACAGGATGAAGAAAGGGCCCCATCTAGTTTTTTTCAGAACACACAATACTGTATACGCTTCCATTAAATCCCAGGCTGTCTTTCACTTGTCTGATGTTAGCAGTTCCAGTCCTTATGAACTTGCTTCACAGGAGAGGCTGCTTTTTGGCTAATCCTACCTCTACCCTCACTGAGATGGTTAATCCTCCTCATCCTCATGAAGCCAATTCACCTGGCTCTTGGCTGCCCCTGTTCAGGAGGTTTACTCCAAGCTCTCTGTCTTACGCTCTCTTTCCTCCGATTGAAATGGTTGTCAGGACCTCGTCTGGTATAAGACTAGGTTACATTTTGATTGCCAAAAAGGTGCTTTTTCTGTTTTACATTTGGTTTTTATTCTTGCATTTTGTGTTTGCCTGACCTCATAATTCACCCTGGCCCGCGTGAAGCCTTAAATAACCATATCACCTGTTAGTGTTAGTATTACAGTATGTTTGTTAAGCAGTACACTGGCTCTTTTTGATGGCTGCTGCACAGAGAATTTATTGCTTAATCCTATCTTTTGTTTTCCAGACTGGTACTGATCTTGCTTCAATTCTTTGCCTTTCTCCCTGTGAGTATGCAGTGTTTATATGGCTCCTTGAAAAGGCCTTGTAGGCTGTGTCAGTGCTGTGTCGGGGCAGAACCTCAGTGAGCTTCAGAAGGAAACTTTCTAGTTTCATCGACTGGGTCACCAATACAAACTGTTGTCTTCAGAAGGGATGGAAATCCAGCAGTTGCAGTTTCAGACTCGCCCAGCTGTCAGATGAAAAATATGTACAGAAGCTTGCTAAAAGTATCTGTCAAAAGTTTAAGTTATGACAAAGTAAAAATGCTGTGTGAAACATACTGAACCCCAGATTTGAAGCCTGTTTGGAAAACTTTTTAACCTGAAGCTGGCTTTACCTGATGTTTATCTGCCATAACATAGAATCATAGAACGGCTTGGGTTGGAATGGATCAAAAACCATCCAGTTCCAACCCCCTCACCACTCATTCTTGCTGTTCTACCGCTGCCACCACAACCTCTCTTCTGTATTTTTTTTTGGTGCAATGCTGTCTTCATTGTTAACACAGACAAATTTCAAAGTCAGACTCCACTCTTCTCCGTTACTACTTCTATTACAAATATTTGTGAATTTTTTGCCCATTTTAAAATTTGGAATATGCCACGGCACAGTCTCATGAGGTTTATAGTTCTGCACCTCAGTATTCTGCCATGTGGGTAACATTAATCAGGATGACTTGGTCTTTGAGGCAACTTAACAACCATCCTCAATCTGAGTATTTTCATTAGTTCTTTTTCTTCCCTTCTGTACAAAAAAGAACTGAAGAGTCTGCATAGGGAGGGAAAGGGAGAGAAGGCTTTGTACTTCTTTCTTTTTTTTTTGGACCAACATCCAGTTGAGATTTCAAAGACTGCTAAAATCTAATGTACTCTCCAAGGCCTTTTTCTGTGTATTATACTCTGTAATCATCTGTGTTACAGTTTTCACAGAAGCGCTAAAACCATTTTACCACCACTTTGCTGGCAAGAGCATTTAAAGCCTTTCAAAGAATGAAACTTTTCATGAACTACAAATAGAAGACATTTGTGAGGCTTTTATGAAAACTTGGCATTTAACTGACTGTGTTAAGTCCAAGAGTAATTTTCAGATCTGCAGTATATAAAATTGGTCCTCAAGCTCCTTGTAAATAGCAGCACAAAGTAGGACTCTGAAAAGTCAATTGTCTGTACCATAATTAGTAGAAGAAGATAAACTAAGTGTCAGAAAACACATTTGCAGAGGAGAGAATGTCTCCATAGTTTTATCTTTCTTTCAAATTGTACACAAAATTGAAAATTGCTCTCTCTTATTAAGAATTCATGCATTTAGTAATATTATTGCTTTTATAAAGATATCCACTCTAAAATAAAAAGGACCTTAACTCAGAAGAAATGTGACTCCATGGGGAGAAAGGCATGTCATTTTACTGGTTTTCTATACCAAATTTTCAAGATCAAATTCTGCAGAAGAGAAAAGGAAAGGAAGGTACAAACTTTTCTAAACAGAAATGGTGTAAAATGGAAATTTCCACATTTTTTTTTTTTTTTTTTTTTCCATTTCCTCACAGGGAAGATCAGTATAGCCAGACCTTACAGAGAATGATGTAGGTATTAATTATAATAATAATAATAATTATTATTATTATTTTCAAACTGGCTTTAATTTTCAGAGTACATCCCCATCTGGAGGTTTCGTTTTTCAGTTAACTCCACTCTCCCCTACTCTTCTTTAAAATACAAAAAACAGATATGGAATACATTTCTGATTGCACTTATCTGTGACTGAAGTCTTGAATATAGTAATTCTACCTGCAGAAAACAAGTGAATGTCAAATTGGAGTTAAACCCTAACTGTTTTGATTGGACATGTACATGGCATGTGAAGAATGCATGCAAACCAAGTCCAGAATGTTGCAATCACCCCAGTTTTGGGTAAAGCATATGCACTTCTCTACCTTTGTGATCTCACATAAACATCAGCAAGGCCTTTGCTTTCCAAATCCCAGAGATCTCTCAGTCTGTGAGACTGTGTAAATGCCAAAGCAATCTCGTTCTTGACATTTGATTAACACCAGATAAGAGACCTGAGCCTGTACTTTACCAAGGTTTTTTGTGAGAACCTGAATAGGTTTCTCTCATTCTTGCTCACCAATGCAGTGAATTCAGTGCTGAAATGACAGTAAATCTCAGGAAGATGAGGAGAGTTACTGAATGCTTATGAATCAGTTCTGGTGCCTGGACTCAGAAGGTGGGAAGAGTTTGCCATTTAATGGCTGCAGGAATTCATTCTGAGATTGTTTCTGAATCTTGTGCTGTGTTTAAATGTTCTGAGAACAATTAATTATATAAATACCTAACACTTGTGCACATGATTGCTTTTTCTCCTAACCCATCCAGGTATCGGAAACACTTGTGCAATTACATTCTGTGCTTTACTGAGAGGAGAAGAGAAGCTCAGTGAATTTGTCCTTGCATAGGAGTTTGTGGCAGAACGAGAGGCTGAGCCCTGTTTCCTGCACCCAGACGCAGTGCTGCAATCACATGACCACTCCTCTGTAGGTTCCTTGAATGATGTCTACCGTGGAAATTAGTCTGAAGATTTGAACGTAGCTTCCCAGTTCTGACACTGACACGTAGATGTCAATATGCATCAATATAGAGACTGGCAATCCTTCTAGCTCAACAACTGCCTTGGAGATTTAATCAGTCTTGGAAGTACTACTTCACTGTCCTTCTACTGATGAGAAGGTTGAGAGAAGCCATTATACAGGTGTGACAGTAAAGAATGAAGCCTCTTTCCTCAAGCAATAAAATGTGAGCAGTTGTGGTAATTTACAGACATTTTAATCCCTTGGTCTTAATATGGTTTTGGACTGAAAAGGTATAGGATCTGTTTCCTAGAGGTGGTAAGCTAGATGGAAATTTATCCACAGCAGACAATAATAATAATTTAGATAATAATTTAGATATTGATACGAACATTTATTTCATAGACTCATAGAATCACCAAGGTTGTAAAAGACCTCCAGGGTCATCCAGTGCAACTGTCCACTTATCACCAATATTTCCCACTAAACCATGTCCCTCAGTACAACATCTAAATGTTTTTTGAACACCTCCAGGGATGGTGACTCCACCACCTCCCTGGGCAGCCCGTTCCAGCATCTGACAACTCTCTTAGAGAAGAAGTATGGTCATATTTGCTTTATGCATCACAAGCTTTTAATCTTCAAAACTTCTGAAATTCAGCAAGATGTCAAAAGAGCAACAGCAGTTTAAATTCTACTGTAGGAGCATTAGAGCTCTGGAGACAACCAGGGTAAGCTCTTACTCCTATAAAAGCCATGGCAGAATGTTAATCATTCTTAAAACCGGAGCTGAGCACTTTGGATCAGTGGTATTAATCTCTGAAAGGTGAATGTTGGCAGGTGTTTTCTCAGGTTCTGTTCTTCATCCTCACTGCAGCAGTCTCTCCATTAAAACACCCTATTAGAGTTGTAAGCTGTAAATATGTCAGGAACACATCATAGCACCATACTACATGTAACATTTCAGATTTGAGCATATCTTAGCATATCATGTGGAGATCTCATGGGGCAACACCAGTAGGTATATTGCATTTTCCTCATCCCTCTTGTTTCAATAGATTTTTCCAACAACCTGAAACAGTAGGTCACTTACATGAAATGCATGTCCCAGATCTTTTGAATTTCTCTGAACTCCACATCTTTGACTGGCTGCAGCTTTGGGGTTCTTACTGGGGTGCATTTCTGTGGAGTGAAACACCTGTTGATTCAAATGGATGAACCAAGAGCAAGCTGAACTGACAGCTAGGATGGAATTTACCAGCTTTACTAGCAAGAGCAAAGACCCTTCTAACTACTGTACAGCTGCGAACTTGAAGACTCAGAGCTCCAATGCGATATTTTTGTATTTATCTAAAGTAATGTCTGTGTGAGCATTTGCAAGCAGAAGTGAGTTTTCTCCATCGTTATCCTGAGCTGACTGGAAGCCATATAGCAAACTAGTGTGGCATTAGGCCTAAACTAACATAGCCTGCTTCCCAGCTGAACTTTATTAGCTTGGGCTTGGTGCCCTGCTAACCACAGCTGTGGGTTTCTTGTCAGCTTGGAGTAGAGGCAGAACAAGCTCGTGCCTCTTTATAGGTAGTCCTATAGGGTTTTAATGTTTGTGAATAGTGCTACCATTAGAAAGTTGAATGTTTCTTCTTTCTCTCTTCAGAACAAATTATGGAGTAAGTTGCATATCCTTTTATTTACGTCCTTTGTATCAGCAAATGTATTTTTCAATCTTTGTCTGCTTTTCTTGTCAGTCCTTATTTGTCATTAACTAGTCCTTTTTCTTTCACCCGTGCTCTTTTTACATTTAAATAGTCTTTTTTTTTTTTTTTTCTGCTTCTATAACCAAAAAAGGCAACCCCAGATTAACAAAGATCGCTGAGGAAAGACTTGAGAATTCACATGGAAGAAAAATGATGTTTCTTTGAAATTGCTTCAAATGTTTAATCTACATCTCTGACCTAGAAGTTGGCTTGTTTGTAAATAGAGCCCATCCCAACAAATTTTCCAATTTTTCATTTAAAAGCACACTGCTGGAAACTGCCTATTTGTTAAAATCAAACCTGGCTTTATTAAAAAAAAAAAAAAAGTGTTGATTTTGTTGAACATGGTGTGGTGGAGAGCAGAGAGGCAAAATCTGGCTTATGGCATTGGGGATAATGGTCCTTCTGTGGGTTCTGGTTCTATTCAAATTAAGCTGAGTGGAAAAACTCTGCTTCTGAAGATCACAGGTTTCTGGAGTAAGAACATCGGTATCCTTATTGTGGTATTTGGTTTTGTGTGAGTCATTACAAGGTTTATGGTTCAAAGTTCATAGCACTTAATAGTAAGGAGTATGCTGCTTGCTGAACTGTTGGCTAAAGTGGCTTCTCTTTTCTTTTTCATTTTCCACTTCTTCTGTTCAAGCCAAACACCTGCTACTATTAAAATAGATGCTTACCTCCTACTGATAAACTTGTGCTCCTAATCAGGCCCAGTAAAACTTGCAATGCCTGCTTGGTAGTTCTTTCTTCTTGTTCAGAGTAGCTCAGACATTTTCTCTAAGCTTCCTCGCTTTGAACAAGGTGGAGGCATCAGAGGAGTAACCTGTTGTACTCCTTTTTTAAGAGTTTAGCTAAAGATATATACAGAAACATTTTCGCTAACTTCTGTTCTAAAATGACTTTTTTTTTTTTGGTAGTTTTGTGTGTGATCAATGTATATAAGTTTTTTACTTTGTAGAAACTACTATTAGTATACAAATACTTTTGCAACTGTGAAAAATTGTCTCAAAATTCATTGATCTTATTGCTAAGGAGATATTCAGAGATTTTTTTTTTTTCTAGCTAACACACACATACAAAAAGCAAACAAAAGCTTAAGTTTTCTGTGTCCGCATTTCTCTGTAAAGTCATGGGACTCTCTAGGTTTGTCTAGGGCAGAATATGGTCCTCATTTTGGAGATATGGTGTAAGCTGCAATTATGAGCTGTATGACTATGAGACGTTGCTATAAACCAGATCAATGAGGAAGTGGAACTTAGGATTTCATATGCTGTCTGATGCCTCTGTGTTGGCATGGTTCATGCTGTTGTGGTATGGTATACTGGAAGGTGGTGTAGCTAACCTACTTTCTTCTCCACTATAGAATGTTAGTACAGTGTGAGATTGCCTTTGAGCAAATAGACGTTGCTTACTGCTGGAAGTGTCATTTAGTTTGGCTTTCATATTGTTCATTTTTGGACTAGTAGAAAGGATTTCATGCCACTGGTATAGGATGGCATTTGGAATGCTGTTTTCTGCTGATGGAGATAATGTAAGGATTTTGTAATTAATGTTTCTGGAATCCCTAGCAACTGTTTTTTATACTCCCATAGAGAAAAAGATGGATGTGTTTTATTCTTCATCCTTCAAGGGGAAGAAATGGAGGCTCACATACCAGTGAAGGAAAAAAGTTATTCAGGGAGGTGAGAAAATGGTTCCTTACAAGGCACTGAAAATGTGTCTTGCAAGGTTATAGTTCCTAGGCAAATGAATATTTACAAAATGACATTTTCACTTTTCTAATTCTTCTGTACAGGTATTTCATACTTTGAATAAGCTCCATTAAAGCTGATGAAAAAGATGTTGAAATTTATTTATATATATACATATATATAAATATATAAAGTTAGAGGCAGTTTTCAGAATTCTTTCTTTTCTACACAACTTTTATACTAGTCAGCTATAGAAAATAATTTCATGAGGGTAGGTCGAGGAGGAAAAGAAGGTCTTTCCTCATTTTTATTTCTGCTGTTGTTGTAGTGGATCATTTAAGTAGGCAACTTTTTTTTTTCCCCTCCCTTAAGAAAGTTAATCAAGCTTCTGCCATTTGCTGAATTCAGATAACCCTCTGTTCCATTGTAATCACCTCTCTGGCAATGGGAAAATGATATCAAAAACAATTTATATTTTCAATTGAAGTCAGATTCTGATTCAGTAGAATGTTACAAGGAATGTGACTTAGGTTTTTGACAGAGGACAGGAGTGGCAATGTGAAAATGGTAACCAGGTTTCTCACAGCCTGCTCAGAGATAATCCCCACTTCCATACCATTTCTTCAGATTCCCATTTTCCAGTTTAGACGTGGTTGCTGGATAAGCTGGAAGGCTTTGGGGGGGGGGGGGGGGAGGAAGAAACCCTAAGATTGATTTCCTTTATTCCCCTCTAGAATAAAACAGACACTTAAACTACTCCTGGAGGGAAATCCTGAATTAGTTTAATCTAGGCCTTGAAAAAAAAAAAATCTCACTAAGTCTTGAGTCTAGTGTGAACAAATCCCAAAAAGAGTCCCAGTAAGTAATTTCATTTTGGATAGCATAAGGCGGTATTGCTCCACCTTGACAAACAGCAATTTCTGGCTTTTATCTCTGTGTACATGCTGCTTTAAACCAGGAGGTGGATTACTTTTTTTTTTTTTTAATTATTATTAAAAGATATTTGACCTCTCTGAAGTCACTACTTGGGACAGTTTAAATTAATACAGAAACACGCATGTGCTAGACTTGCTCAATAGTTTCTTTGTTCTGAAAATAACTGTAAAATGTCTAATAATTGACTAAAGTTATATGAGGCACTGCCTTACAGGGTAAGGATAATGGACATATGTACATGAACCAGGGAGATATTTTTTCCGTCTACCTTCCCCTTTGATCACAGGTGTGTTCTGTCATTCCACGTCAGTAACCAAAAGATTAGCTCCTAAAATGAAAAATAGCTTGAAAGTTGATATAAAAGGTCTAGTGTCCAGACCAAAATTAAAGGAGAAGGAAGACAAGTACTTGTAAATTACACTGGCTTCATATTGTGACACTGGCGGCACAATTTTCTACAAAGGATATAATCTTTCCTTATACTGGCCAATGAGGTACACAACTCTTGCCAGAAGCAGGAAAAGTCACTGTGAAGAATGTGTCAAGTTATAGTCTGCCAAATTAAACATCAGCAAAAAGAAAAATATCTGCAATCTTGATATATTCAGTATGGTGACAGCTAGGTCACCTCTGTAGGCAAAAAAATCTAGATTCATGAATATTACTCATTCTTTCTTCAAGAAGAGTTGAGACACTGTGCTGTCTCACCCTGGAACCACTGACCTCTGTTCTGCTAGCAGTTTCGGGGAACAATGGTCTCATAGATATTGTATAGGTTTGCTTCCCTTCTCTTCCTGAAAGAACAGAAGATGTTGCTACCAGCTATGCTAGAGCTTTCCTTTCTGCACCACTCCCATCCACTGCAAGTACTGGAATTGAGTTTCTCACTTTTGGTGGAATAAATGTAAGATGAGACAGTAAGATCCCAAATTCCAGTCATGCATTTATCGTAGTTTTTTTTTTCTTCTTCTTTTTTTTATACAGCTGCTTATGAAATGGCTATTGTAACACTTATTCCTCTTAGACAAGAGCTGTAAAAAGTGGTGAATGAGTTGGCTGATTGACCTAGGGAAGATATATCATAGAGTGGTTTGGGTTGGAAGGAACCTTTAAGATCACCTAGTTCCAGCCCCCTGTTATAGGCAGGGACACCTCCCTCTATACCAGGTTGCTCAAAGCCCTATTTCACCACCCTCACAATAAAGAATTTCTTCCTAATATCTAGTGTAAATCTATCCTCTTCCAGTTTAAAGCCATTTCCCTTCATCCTGTTGCTACAAAACCTTACAAAAAGTCTCTCCCTAGCTTTCCTGTAGGCCCCCTTCAGGTACTGAAAGTGTGTTCTAAGTCCCCCCTAGAGCCTCCTCTAGGCTGAAGAGCCTGAACTCTTGCAGCTTGTCCTCATAGGGGAGGTGCTCCAGCCATCTGATCATCTTTGTGGCCTTTCTTTGGACCAGCTACAACAGCTCACCCCAGAACTGGTTGCAGTACTCCAGGTGGGGTCTCATGAGAAGAGAGTAGAGGGGAAGAATTACCTCCCTCTACTTGCTGGTCTGGATTAAAAGCACATGTTGTAGGCTCATGTTGAGGCTTTCAACCAATAGCCCTAAATACCTCTCCTCAGGGCTGCCTGCAAGCCAGTCTCTGTATGGCCTGTATCTATGCTTGGGATTGCCTCAACCCAGGTGCAGGATCTTGCAGTTGACCTTGGTGAATTTCATGAGGTTGGCAGAGGCCCATCTCTCAAGCCTTTCCAAGTTACTCTGGGTAGTATCCCCTCCCTCTGGCATGCCAACTGTACCACTCAGTTTGGTGTCATCTGCAAACTTGCTGAGGGTGCACTTGATCCTGCTGTCCATGTTGCCTACAAAGATATCAAATAGCACTGGTCCTAGCACTAACTCCTGAGGAATCCCATTCATCACCAGTCTGCACTTGGACAATGAGCCACTGACTGCAACTCTCTGAGTGTGACCATCCAGCCAATTCCTTATCCCACTGAGTGGTCCGTCCATTAAATCCATTTCTTTTCCAATTTGGCATCCAGGATGTTGTGTGAAACAGTGTCAAACACTTTGCACAAGTCCAGGTAGATGATATCAGTTGCTCTTCCTTTGCACACCGATGCTGTAACTCCATCGTAAATCATGCTGATTTTGTCATGCGTGACTTGCCCTTGGCGAAGCCATGTTGGTTACCACTGATCAATATTGTTTTAAAGAACCTGTTGAAGAGTTGTAGCTGATGGCAGGAATGTGTCTTATGCACAGAGAAATAAATATGACAGTATTTGTATCAAATGCACAGCAGCAGTAGGTATAGAGAATACCAATTGAACACCTCCTAATGTGCCTTCTGATATTCTTCACTACTAATGCTCACTGCTGCGGCTCTTTTAGTTGAGACTGTTTTGCAGTGACTTGTGTTGCAAAACCAGTGATATGCAATATGCAAGCATTGCTGGAAATCCAAAGTGAACTTGTAGGGGTTGCTTGAAGATCTAAAATGTAATGCTTGAGACTGATGTCAAATTAAGTTTGAAATTATTTCTAGATGCTATTGTTTATGCTTTTCAAAGTGGATTTTGTTAGGTAGAGTGACTTCTAAACAAACGTGAAATGATGGATAAATTAAAGCAGTTCCAATATATGAAAAGATGACAAAGCTCTTTCCTGTTTGGTTGTATTTTTTGGGTCAGCATCGGTGCCTAAGTTACAGCATGCACTGTAAATCTCAAAGCAAACACTGGAATCAGTGTGATTTACTTAGTTGCATACTGTCAAACTCTCCCACCTTTATATACAGTACAGGCTTTGCATATTCAGAGAAACCAGCTAGCTGCAATTCACTGTTTGCAGAAAGCAACGGTAAATCAACTTTTCAGCAGAACTAGTCCATAAATCAATGAACAGTATATTCCTTTGAGACGCTCAAACCTGCACAGGAAAGCCACTCTAAAACCAGATTAACAGGCATTCTGATTTATGGTTGAATCAAACAGCCAAAGTCTATTTTCAGAGATCTGAAATACAAGACTTATGTAACTTATCAAGGTGACAATCTCACGGCTTTCCACTGCTGCTGTTTATTCATTTCTTGTAGATATGTGGGAACAGAAATATACACTGCTATGTATATATGTACATACGTTCTAGTCTTGTAGGGGGTTAATGCTGTTTGCCTGTGATATGCAACACTATACCTGGTACTGTAGAGCTATGCATGGTTGCTCTTTTCCTTCCCTTCATCCTTTCACTGTTTATATTCTTGTTATCTACTGTAGTCAGTCTTTGAACATCAAGTCAGGGACCCTTGAAAAGGAGCAGGTGGTGCAGGCTTTCAGAGGGACTAAGGAACCAGTACCACTGAGTCAGCGAACTTTATTTCCCCTTGTTGTTGTGGCTGGAAGTCCAAGGTATATTGTTATTGCTGCGTGACCTGGCTGTCACAACAGGCTATTTCACCATCCCATGCTTCCTGCTAATCAGACACTGGAGAGCTGCACCGGGACTGATAACAATGAGAACAGCATAGAGGCAAATTAAGAAAATACTTTGAATAGACCGCATGAATGAAAACATGCTGTGTATGTTAATTAGGCTGCCCCTAATTAAAAGTGTGGCGGTGTTTGTAGAGTTTCAGCTGGGATAAAAATACTTTTACAACAATAATGTGATCTGAATGAAATCTAAAAAATGCTCTCCCCTTAGCTGGACAGCAGTGCAAAATTCCTTTACATTCCAGGCTCCAACACACAGAAAACATAATTTTGGATCCAGAATGCCATGCGCTAGATATTCTTAATTCCTACGCTAAACGTGTCTATTTCCAATTATTTCACCACTTAGCTTCTCTCTTTAAAACAACCAAATATGAGCATTGGAAGCTGAGTGAGGAGTGTGGTCTGTGTGAGTATCTACCACGCAGCAGGTTACTGGGCTACCTTCACCCTCTGATGGAGGTTGTGTGCAGTGGTAGTGCACTGCAGCACTCTGGTCTTAACTATCTGGTCTGCAGCTGCTTTCCTGGTAGCATCTTTCAAGACGGGAGCACCAAGAGGTGATGCTTTTTCTATCTTTCAGAGCAGCAGGAACTAGTTAGGTACAACTGGAAACATGCCTGATTTAGATTTTCATAATTACTTATTTTTAAGAGACAAAAGCTAAAGTTTGCTAATGGTACAGGAAATTATCAATAATTAATGCAAAGTTTGAAATGGAAGGACAGTACAATGGTTTGTTCTTGATGCCAGTAATTCAGCTGTCTGAATTATGCATGAAGCAAACAACATAAGGAATTGCTAAAAGCAGCGTATCTCCAAAATTTAAAATACCTTTAGCCAAGTTTGCCAAGATAAGATTAGCTGTGCATTTCACTGCAAGCAGACTGCATCTTCTTCAGTTCAAGAAAGTTGTTGTTGACCTTTAAATTTAAAAACTTATTTTTTTTTCCCTTCCAAGCAAGAAAATCAAAAGGCTGCAAAACTTTTCAAAGCACATAAAAAATGACTTGTCCTTCTCCGCATATTTGTAGCCAAAATTAGGTGTATTTTTTTCATCTGTTTTAGTATTTTTTTCTACCGTTGAGCAAAAGTCCTTATTTCTGTTTGACCTTAGGCTAGTGTGTAGCTCTGCTTTAGTAGTTAGAAATTCTGACCTGAGAATTTGCCACCTTAACATCCACTTCAGTAGCCCTGAGCTGGAGGATGAGTTTCTTTGTCTAGACTTACAGCCTCTATCTCCCAGGGGCTGCCTTTAGAGGTAACCTCCGTACCTGGCTCTTTTCTTGATCTTTAGAAACCTAAAATTATCTCATTTTTCTGTTCTATTGTCATTTTTCATTTCCCCAGATGTTTGTTTATCTCTGTTTTTAGCTGCCAAGGTTTCATTTTTCCTCAGGGAGGGAAGAGGAAAGCTTCTTGGGGCTGCGTGTTTATAGATATAGCCATTATTATTATTATTATTATTATTTTTGTTGGAAGGGTGAGAGCTAGTAAATCCACCTAAAGTATTTCACTGTAAAAGATGCAGTACAGACTGTCTCCTTTCATCAGAGCCAGACCTTGTAAGGAGGAGGGAAGATGTGCCACGTCCGGGTAAAACACTTCTAATCAGTGAGCTGAATCTTTTATTGGCATTTTGAACACAAATGTTATTTAACTTAGAGCTACCTAAGTCAAGGTGAGGTATATGAAAGATTGTATGTAATATCCGTTGCTGTCACTTTTCATTTTAGAGGGGATGTCCTCCTGAAACACTTATCTTGATACTGGATATGCAGTTTAATCCTTATTATTGCCTTACAAAAAGTCTCCCTCAGTTCAGCTGGATGGTGTGCTAAATGGAGGGTTATGTTACTGGAGTAGAGTCTGGACTAAAGACTTTTTTTTTCCCCCCCCTGCTTTCTCCATTAGAAAGTGCCTATCGGTGCTCTGCTGGGAGGCAGCACAACTGGCATATCCACAGAGCTTTCCTGATCTGCCTTTTCTGATGCTTCAGTAAAACATGAAGTCTGCTGCTCAGCCTGTTTCTTGTGGGAGAATAGTGATCATAGAATCATAAAATGGCTTAGGCTGGAGGGGACCTTAAGGCTCACCCAGTTCCAAACACTAGATCAGGCTGTCGAGGATCCCATCCAACCTGGCCTTCTGGTCGCCTGGCCTAGTGATGTGGCACAAAGCTGTTTTCCTAGCTGAAGGCAAGTGTGTGGAAAGGGGTGGGGAAGTTCTGAAGCTAGGCAGAGTTGAAAAAAGAAAATAAAAGCTGAGTATCACTTCTAGGGACTGATGAATCCTTCAGAGAGTATAAGTGCATTGTGAAAATTATGAGTGTGTTTTGTAAATTTCTTCCTCTGTCATGCGCGCATCTTATTAGAAGCATCCTTTCTTGTTTTCATATTCATCTTTACAATTGCTTTTCTCTGTAGTTTTTATTCCTCTCCCATGTGCCTTATTACTCTCAACAGCTTGCCAATCTTTTCTCTTTTAATTTGGATCTTGTAAAGTAGTGGGATAAGGTCTCCCCTGAGCCTCCTTCTCTCCAGACTGAACACTCCCAGTTCCCTCAGCTGCTCCCCATAAGACTTGTGCTCCATACCCTTCACACCTTTGTTGCCCTTCTTTGGACATGCTCCAGACCCTCAATGTCTTTCTTGTCGTGAGGGACCCATTTGATAGAAGCCAAGCGTAAGTGGGGAAATGTATGACAACGGAGGGTGCTAATTAAGCTGTGGAGCATTTTTCCTTATTTAAGTGTATCCAATATCAATCTAACATCTAAAATTGCACTCATTCTCACGCTCTAGTGTAAATCCTATGCCTTGCATGCAAAATGTATATTGGTGGATGAAATGGCTGCAATTCAACGGCCATATTATCCTGCCTGATGGAATACACACATACATGTGTCGGAACCACTATCGGTGCAGACGTGTTTTAGAAGAAATAAATTTACTGAAGCACATGTGCTTTTCAAACTGTTGAATTGGGTAGTTGTCTAACTGCACTAGGAAGCTCACTGAATAGCTTGTAATAGCCTTTGAAAACCTAGGCTAAACTTGGATGCTGGCAAGTGTGCCTAGATTATTTACAGTGCTCAGTGTTTAACTTCAACTGATAGAAAAGGGAAGGAAGCAGTTTGAATAAATGTGACACTCCCTTATTACTGTAACCTGGAAATTAATTTATAGCTCCCTAAATTCTTTCGTAGTCACCACTGTTGAATACCAAATCTTCAGAAAGACAGGCTAGGAAAGTTGTCATTGTTCTTAAGGAGCCTAAGTTATACAAGATCCAGTTAAAATCTTAGCAGGATTTCCAAGAAGCTTCGGTACCAACTTCCCTCTGGAGTACAGTGTGATTTGGATGAGTTTTAGAAGAGTTTATTCTCTTATTGTTTGATTCTGCTGTATTAGCAAGTGGAGAGCTTTGTAGCAGAGCCTTATAGTTATATATATATACAGTTATATATAAGCTTATATATATAGCTTTAAACACAAAGGGAAGGAATCCTTCACAATCAGTCCTCTAACAGAACTCAGCTTGCTTCTCCACAGCCTTGACATTGGCTTCCAGTGTGTTTAAAGGCTCAACAGGCATTCTGCTACCTTGACCTAGTCCATGCCAGCTGTGAAGAACACTTTTTGGCACTGCTTCCCTTGGTTATTAAAGGAGCATCTTGGCCCAAAATTTAACTGATTTTTGGCTCTCAGTGGTTCAGCTGGGCCCATGAGAAAGACAGGCAGATCCATTCTCTTGATCTGCACTGGGTGGACAGACACCATGCAGATATGCAAGCACGGTGCCTGTTTTCTTGGTGACCACGGCATAGTGGAGGAGCTTGCCACATCAGAAGCACTGGCTGTGCTCGTAGCAGGGCTCAACCTGAGTGCTTTGCCAATGGAGAAGCAGTGGTTGGCTTGCTGTCCTGGGCATGGCAGGCCCACGCCATGCAAATCGCTCCAGCTGTTGCCTCTCAGCTTCCAATTTCAAAGCCTCCAGCTCTCCTGGAAAGGGCGGTCGCTGTTTTGCTTTTGGAGGCTAGCAGCCGCTACGGTTCCCTGGGAGCTCTGGAGGTCAGGCTTTCATCCGGATGCCTCCCCCATCTCTCTGTTCTGTCCTTATTTTCCTGGAGATTGTAGAAGGCTGTAAAATGCTTTGATAATTAAGCAGGGAAAATTTCCACAACTCATAAAACTTAAAAGGTAATACTAAGCCCAATTTAGCTTTTGAATGCCTTTCAAATAATTTGTATTTAACACATGGTAAAGATGCTTGGCTGGTGCTCTTGAACAAACAAATCTCTGAGCTTGGTTTCACTGTTTTGTGTTGTAGCTGCTCTAAGAGAATTCCTTGGTTCAGGTTTCCATCGTAAACTGCAATGTGGGAACCAGTGGAGATAAAATAAAGAACTGACCTGAAACTTTGCCCCAACCATGGACTGGACATAAATTGTTCTTTTGAAATAATTTTTGTTTGTTTTCTATAATCTTTCTTAGCTAAGACTGACAAACTTGGTAAAGGTTGGCAACATGCTTGGAGAGAAATTTTTTCAAGTCTGAAACTGTTTGGAGAATTACCTGAACTGTGTTCTGAGATGACAGGATGTTGGATTAGTTTGCACAAAAAAGGCAAAGAAGCGTTCAAAGAACTCAGTGCTGTGTTCTTCTTCAAAACTCTGAATGCAGGACCAAGTCCTAGAAACTGAGCATGGGCTCCTTCAGATTTAAATCACCATTTCACATGCTTTTGTCATGGGTGGAAATGACCATCGTGAGATATGGTTTTTTTTTTTTTTTTTTTTTTTTTTTTTTTTAATACAGCTAGACTCGAGATAAATTGTAAATTTCTTTCCTTTCTGGCCAATGACATTTTATGAATTAAGGTAAGACATTTGGCTCTTTATGCTGATCTGTGTTTGGCATGTGTTGACACACCTGCAAAGGAAAGAGTCAGCATGAATGGTTGCTGTCCCTGGGCCTTGCAGAGCTGGCTGAGGAGCCCCTCAGAAGTAGAAGGAGCTCAATGTATTTGGCTCACTCCTTCCATATGTTGAACAGCAGAAAAAACAGCATGGTTAAAAACTCCTTTTTGGACTTCCAGATGCAATCTTTGTGGTTTGAAGGAAATTCCCTTTTTGATAGGGATGACACTGCCAGGTTGGGATATTGTAAACAGAGGTGATCGGCTGGTATAAATACCATTCATACAGGCAGATTGATTGTAAACCCTTGTTGCGGTTTTTGGGGTCTTTTCCATCTTTTAGATGTAGGAAATGGGAAAATGAAGGGAGGTGGGGTGGTACATCTTTTTTAGAGGCAGGCACCATGTTTCTGTGACTGTGGAGATATGTAATAATGATGAGAATAATGAAGGAACAGAGAACTGAGGTGGGTGGACAGCTTAGGAGAACTAGAGTGTGAAGACAGGAATTCTGGATACCGAAATGTGGAAAGAACTCAAAGCTGATGAGCTGCAAGTCTCATCTCACGAGGTGGGTGTCCAATACAAGTTGAAGACCCTTGATTTTTTGTTTCACTGTCCAGGCAAAATCAGAAAAGGTTGGAGATTTGCAGCCGTCCAAATCAAATTACAATATTTTTGTCCATCGTAATCTTAGTGAGAAATCTCTATCAGTTGTGGTGGAGATCATGACAGCTTGTTACTGTGCTGTCCAGTTAAATGTTTGCGAAGCCAGGTTAAGGCACAACTGTTAATCTTTTAAGGCTTACATTGTTTGAGATCTGGTATTCTTTGCGTCTTCTAAAAATATTTCCAATTCTAACTAGCTCCTTCAGGTTTTCCCATTGCAGAGCTGGCGTTGCACGTTCTCAGTAGAGGCTAATGTTGTGCAAGGTAGAGTTTCACTCCCCCTGCTTTAAGTTTTTATGGCTGATCTGCCTTTAATAATCATCCACGCTATTACACCCTGGCTTGATAATTCAAAGGCAAAATGCAATTGATTCTGCCTTTAAAGTTCATTTTGTTGCTTTAGAAAAGTGTTGTTTTAGCACTGTGAGGATCAGTCCTTGCAAGCTTATTGAGTTAGTGCTGCGTAAACTCCTGAAAGAGTGCTCTTAATGGAAAGCCCAATTAATTCAGCTTCTAGCTGGATGTCAGTGACTGGGCAAGATTGATCTGCAAGTTGGATGTTCATTTCCTGAAACATTTTTAAAATTCTTGTTGTAAATAAAAATCTTCTACTAGTTCCCTGAAATCAAACACAACACTGACAAGCTCTAAACAATTTGTATGATAGTTGCACAAATTTATTTCTCGAGAAGCATGCACTGTGTTTCTGTCAACTGTCAACTGAACCTCTAGCTGTGCTTCTATAAACTGTCAGATGTGTTTAGCAGTGAATTTCAAGCAAGATGAAAGCTTTATACTGGGGAAAGTCTGTGCGTGTGTCTCCACTATTTTATCATTTCATTTCAAATCAAGAACTAGCAGAAATAAAAGTCACGCTTCAGAGCATTCTGAAAGGCTGCAACATAAAGGAAACAATGCCCAAAACAAACAGCAAAGCCAGCTAGCCAGATTGGTTGATGATTCCTGTACGTATAGTCATGCACAGTTATTTAGCCGGGGAGGCGCTTTTTCTTTTAAAGACAATTAAGCGACTTTGGGGGAAAAATGCATTGCAGATGGTATATATTTTTTTTCTTTTTAATTAAAAAAGAGGAACTTTTTTTTGCTGCAGTATATTGAGGGACTGAAGGTTAAGACCTTTTACATCCTCTAATATAAGTTACTGCTCCATCTTAAAATGAACTTCATATGCTTCCAGTGATCCTAGGTCATTTCCTCTAGACAGAAATCAGCATGGTGTCTTTGAATATATGTGTGGGTAATTAAATGTAGGGCCAGGCATAACACTAAAAATTCAGTCCTAGTTAATTTTAAGGAGCAAGATGGTAAAGAAGTTAATTGTACCTAATATATTTCAAAAGGTTTGAAAATGAGTGTTAGGTTAAAAAGGAAATTGCAGTAAAATGCATAATTTTTCTTTAAAGTTTTGTTAATAATGCCACATAGATAAAATAACTAAAATAAAGGCACACTGCTTCTTGGTTTACTTTGAAGTTCTACCTTTATACAGGAAACAACCTGAGTTATATTTCAACTCAGATATAGATCCATTTTGCCTTGCACTGAAGACACTGCCAAGATTCCCCTGGATTTATGTGGTATTAAAATAAGATTATCTTCACTTACACAGTTAGAAAACATTGAGATATTGTAGTGCTAAGTTCAATAGAAAAGTTGATTCTGGACTCAGCTCTGTTGGACTATCAGCTATATGAATACTTTGACAGATATTTACAGAAAACCCAGCTTCACCCCAGCGAGGGTAATGTGTGGTTTCTCCAGTCATCGGTGGAAAAATAAGATTCCCCAAGAGGTTGATTCAAAATGTCTAAAACAAGCCCTTGTAGTCAATCTTGATTCTTGGAGAGGGTATCTCTACAAGGTCAAGAGGCTTAATTTCCATTTCCAGTAACTTAGGAAAGGCATATATAATTATCAATGCATAGATGTTCTAATGTTAGAAATTTTCATGGGGTGTCACAAACATGTTTGTTATGTCCATTGGTTAGAAACATTATATTTCTACTTTACTGATACTCAGGCAAAATAAAATATGTGGCTCAGATGTCACTTTACACTTTTCAGCTGAGTGTTTTCATCTGCTGAAAGGAGAAACAGAGGGGATCATTCAACAAAGTTTCAGCATCACTCTTCTTTGATTAAAATCTTTGCTGCTTAAATTCTTTTTTTTTTAGCAGCTTTTTTATCTATGGAAAATTTTATGGAACTTTACTATTGATATGCAACTGTACCATATTTCAAGGTACTTAAAATTATCTCTATCTCTCTAATTACCATATAATCAGACATCTTTCCCTAATTCACTAATAGAAACATGGAAGTGAAGCTATTCTTTAACGTATAAATTAAATTATAGAAGGAATTTTGAAAAAGAGTAGAGAAGGATGTTGTTGGTTAAGTTTCCTTGCAATGCTTACAAATGTATTCTTTAAAAGAGGCTCATTAATGTCTGTGCTGTAACAAACTTTTCATTTAATGAGCTCCTGAGTTAGAAATTTTCCAGAGTGAAAATGCTGAGTAGTTGATAATCGGAGCATAAGAAATTGGCTGCTGCTGCGTCTCTGATCTCCTCTTGGCTCTGCTCCGTGGTTTGAGAGAGATTCCATGTTTATGGCATGCTCGAGACACAGTAACTTTACAAGCTGTGCTCTGAGCAACAGAAACATTAAGAAATCCTTCTTCTGTCTGAGGCTAGAACGTGTTTGATTTGTCAGGGAAAATGAAGTCAAGATGCATGTGATAATGGAGATGAATTGGTGAGATGGAATGCCAATAAGTATAAACAATTACAGGTTTGAAGCTGCACTGCTGTTGCTCCAAGAGTGCTCAGAGCTGAGATTACTGCATTGCAGAAGCATAATGCTGCCATAGCACAGACAGAAAATATACATCAGCTCAAATAAATCCTCTGGGTGGAGGAATAATTTTAGGCATTTTTCAAATGATGTTATCTCCCAGGCTCTCTCATCTCTAATAGGAAAGCAGGATGAAGTGATGAGATACGTAGCCTGGTAGCTACATATCTCATATCACAGATCTGAAAAAACCGACAGCAGTGCTGCCTATCTGCTCAGAACAGAGGATGGCTCAGTAGACAGAATTCACAGGTCCTTACTTAGTCTGTTTTTAAACAAAGCTCGTTTTAGAAGGGTATGCTTTGGACAAGCAAGAACAGCAGAAACTTAGGTGTTAGGTCCTGTGATGTGCAAGTGCTTTGGAAATGCTATGAGTTTTGTAGGATCCTGTGAGATTATGGGAAAGGATGCTAACAGGTTGCTAAGAGATTAGATGGAATCCATGGAGAACAAAAAGACTCGAACTTCTGAGATTTCAGTGGCCAATTTTTAAATCTGGATTTTGGGTTTTGAAAACCTAAGGATATCTGGGGGCATTTTAGGTCACTAGAGTATTTATTTTCCTTCTTTTCTCTTCTGCTCTTAGAGGAGCCCAGCTTTAGTGACAGACAGCTAGAAATAATACAACTGGAGATTATGGCAGTAGGGAAACATACTCATAATGAAACCACAGAGTACTAGAACTGATGAATATCTTTTTATGATGTGTTCCTGACCAAGACAAATTTATGTACGTTTCTTATTTATTTTTGTACAGATAGAAATCATTAAAAATACTACAAACAAGTTAGGTAGCCTGGAGCAGCTGGAAATCCTTTGGAAAACTGTTCTGGTCAGTCTGCAATTACAAAAGAAAATGCCTGAGTCATTAGCTTAGTTAAAATACTGGTAGATCACTCATTTCTCTCATGTCTTCTGGTTTGCTGGCTGAACTGAACTAGTGAGATTTCTTAATGCACATGCACATCCAGCCTAAGTCCTTACTTTTCTACAGCCAAAATTTAGACCCTTACTGACATCACTGAGGTCATCCATTCTCCTACATGGTCTACACTGGAAGAAAACTGGACTATGTATAATCAGTGAACTATGCTTATTTTGATAAAGATGCATTTAGGAAGTGACTGGTAATGTATGTCTTTATTTTTTATTTTTTTTTTGCATGCTTCCATGCACAGAAAAGCCCTTTAGGATTGAGATTTTTACACTGTTTTTCATGTATCTTCTTCACTAATGTCGACACAGATTTTTATAATGCTGGGAAATTATAACTGTCATCCTTCATCAGTTGTGTTTGCCTGTTTTGGTAGTCCTACACTGTGGATGCCTTGTGGTACTGAGGCATCTTATGTCCTGAATAGAGTTGCATGAAACAGTACTCTCAAGAGCAAACGATCAGTTGGTCCTATATAGGTAGAACCTCCTAAGTCTGTAAGAACACTTTAAAAATGTACAGTCTTGGAGGCTTGATCTGTACGTAGATATGTATGTATAAACATAGTTACGTGTTCTTTATATAAATACAAAAAGTATTTTATATACTGAAATATGTACTTTATATAAATATATATATATATGTGTGTGTGAACTTGGTTTACGTTCCACAGAGCTCAGCGTTTAGCTCAAATGTTCCAGCATACCCTGTAAATCATAGAATCCTTAGAGTTGGAAGGCACCTCTGAAGGCCACCTAGTCCAACACCCTGGCAGTGAACAGGGACACCACAGCTACATCAGGTTGTCCAGGGCCTGATCCAGCCTCACCTTGAAAGTCTTCAGGAACGGGGCATTAGCTACATCTTTAGGCAACCTGTTCCAGTGCCTCACCACCCTCACTGTAAAAGACTTTTTCCTTACATTTAACCTAAATCTACCTTCTTTGAGCTTGAAGCCATTTCCCCTTGTTCTATCACCGCAGACCCTGCTGAAGAGTCTGTATGCTTTCTTCCTGTAGCTCCCCTTTAGATACTGAGAGGCCACTACTGGGTCACCTCACAGCCTTCTCTTCTCCAGGCTGGACAGCCCCAGCTCTCAGCTGTCCTTGTAGAAGAGGTGTACCATCTCTTGCATCATTTTTGTGGCCCTCCTCTGGACACACTCCAACAGGTCCATGTCTCTCCTGTACTGAGGATTCCACGTGTGGATGCAGTACTCCAGGTAAGGCCTCACCAGCAGAGTAAAAGGGCAGGATCACCTCCCTTGACCTGATGGCCACACTTCTTCTGATGCAACCGCAGAAAGAGTAAACTTAGTGTGGCTTATCATTTTGGTTTTCTGAGGTTCATTCAGAACAACAAGTTCTTACTGTTGTGCAGCATTTACCATAATTTGGGCATAACTATTTACTCCTCTTAGCTCTAGCTTTCAATTCTATTGAAAGTCCTTGCAGTTGCATTTGATGGGAATTTGTGGAAGCACCTGGCTTGTTATTTATGCCACACACTTTTATCTGTGTACCTCCTATCCCTTTTGTTTTGGTTCCAGTAATCCCAGCTGCTCTGTTCTTTCCGTAAACAAGGATTGCAAAATCCAGTGCTCATTAACAGAGATCACACAAGAAACAAAACTGATCTTAACATTTGCTAACATTTTGGGCCAAATTGGATCTGAATTTCAATTCAGACCCATAAATATTAAGAGGGAGAATGTATACGTGGGTGTGGAAAAACTGGGGTGCTAACCAGCTCTGTTCTGAAAGCATTCCAAGTGACTGCAGGCTTTGTCTCTATCCAATTTCATTCTGGAATTAGGAGTTTTGAATTCTGAGGACTGAACTAAAAAATATCATAGAAAGCTTATGAGAAATTTGGTATGTAAAGCAGAAATTCTTCCTCACTGATTTTTCTCTGCTGGGAGGTGGGGAAGAGTAGGAAGGAAACAACAACTTAAAAAATGATCAAGTGGTGTGTATAGGAACCATTGAATCACAGCCTGAACCACTGACTGACTACCTGAGGCAAGCACTGAGTCAGTGGGAGCACAGGTGAAGGCAATTCAGTTGTGTGACCGGAAGGGGCGGAGCCTGGCTGCACCTCTCCTAGACCCCGTTTAAGGGCTGAATGCCACTGAGGAAGGATCTCTCTGGAGATTTCTCCTTTTTTGAGTTTTCTACTGCAAGCTTAGGACACAGGTGAGCATTTAATTTATCTTTGATTATCTCTTTACACCACGATAATCCTTCTAATTATACAACCTGTAACATACCATCCTAACCATGCCGCTCTGCTAACTATACGTCTGTTGACTGTACACGGTACTTCAGGAAACAATTGAAATTCTAGCTTCAATTAAAGCTTTTTTTAAAAAGAATTGCTTTGGTTTTTGGTAGTTATGTGTGTATATGGAACTTTAATATAGCCTTTAATTAATCCTGGCAATGTTCCCCTGAAGAAGTCTGGATATTCCTACACAGTTATTCAATTTTCAGGTTTTAAGTTACAAGAGCTATCTCCAAAATGAGGTGGAATGTGCTACACTGGCAGCTTCATTCTGCAGAATTTCCTTCATTAACAGATCTAAAAGAAGCCTGTCAGAACCATCTGTGGTTAATTATGTCACAGGATAACCCAGGTTGATCTCAACTCCGGTTTGCTGCTTAAAGCAAGAATCTTGGAGGTGACACAGTCACAGCTCTGGGGGCATCATCTTGAGAGACACAGCTCCTTAAATCAGTGAAGTTGTACACAGTGGTATTTCTCTTTTATTGTTGCTCTTTATTTTCTTCTGGTCAGGCCTGTATTCTGTGTAATGCGTTTGAGAGAAAACTGATTAGGGAATGAAGCATGAAAATACTCCTTAAGTGCTGTGGTAAGTGTGGGTCAAGAAGGGCTTTGGTGAGCACAGACGTGTCTGAGCCATCTGCTTCTGCTTCCTCTAGAAAGGGATGATGCTGCAGGCCTAGAGGAGCCAGAGGGCAAGCAGGGAAAGGGCCTGCTCCCAAGGACTGCAGTGTCTCATAACAGCCCTTCTGGTTTTCCCTCCAGTGTGAGTTGAATGTGTGTTTATAATGCTTCTGTAAGGAGTGAGCTGCTCCTTGCTTCCCCCCCCCCTGATACAAGTAATGCCAGAAGTTATTTGTCTGGGATATAAAAGTAAACTGATTGAAATCTTCACTGGGATATTTGATTTTTTTTCTTCTTTAATTAGAGCTGGATTCATAAGTTGATAATTGTGAAGCCTGAATCGTGTGATCACATCAACTTCAGCTTATGCTTAAGAGTGCATTCCTTGAAAACAGTGGTAGAGTATTCACAGCGCGATTTAATCTATCCCCATTTAATTCAGGACTGAGGATTTAATGCTTTCAGATTCAAACCCAATGCGAATGCTTTGTCTTTCTCATTAAGTCACGTTTTGCTTCACTTTTATTGTTTTTAATAGCCTAACGGAAGTTACTTCTGCTTATGAAGCATAGGGTATATGTGACCCATGGAGCTGAGCAAAGGCAGGAGTTACAGGTAGCTTTTCAGGCAAGAATTTGAACACAGCAATGAATCATCTGAAAATATAAGTTTCTTAGAAATCCTGCCTTTGGTTTAATTAGAATTTTTTGTGGTCTTTTGTTGTCAGCTGGAACTGAATCACTGGAAATTTTTGTGATATTTTTTAGCAGATATGAATCTGAAAATTTGTTGCTGTTATGATATCTTTTTTTTTTTTCCCTCACAACATTTTGTTTCAAAGCATTATTGGATTTTCACAGATGAGGAACTGTGAGGTAGGGTGGTACTACTCTGTTTAAGTGAGAGCAATAAGATGCTGGGTTACGTCTATGGCATCCATATTGAGCATACTCTACTCTGTACAGTTGTGAGAATAGGCCAGAATGCAGTAAGTTTCAGATCAATCCTAGTCTTTATGGAAAATGCTTTACAAGAAAGCTGGGGACAGACCAGCTAATGTGTTCAACTATGTATTATGCTGCCAAAGAGTCTATTAGCAGCATTTTGGCTCTCTAGATGTCCTCAAGCATGTGGTCTTTCCAGAGTTCCAAGGAAAAAAAAAAAAGCTTCAGATCAAGCATTTGATTTTCTTCCCACATTTGTCTAGATGGAAAGTAGGCTTGTCCCCAGGAACAGCCCTTGTAGCCTACTCAAAAAGTGATATAGTGCCCAGATAGTTATTGAAAAAACATACAGGGAATTCATTCATACAATGAATAAATGCATCAGACAACACTGTATTTTCTGCCCAATAACAGACACAGCTGTGGCTTTCATTCAGCTGTTTCTGGCAGACACTGCAGTATACTGTAAATTGTTATTCAATAGAGAAGAATTTGGCATATGAATTAAGGTGAGCGATTTTATAGCTTTATCCAGAATGGGTTTCCTAGTGTATGACATACTCCCTTAGGAATGTTCCCAAAACGACTGCTCCAAATTTTCCCTTAGTAAATTTTCTGTGGTAGGGTCTGTTCATTTTCAGATTTTTATCTTCCCAAGCAACTTCAAAGCCCAATAAAAAAATCTACTTGTTTACGGAGATTATACTCTAGAACAATCCAAAATGTACAGTCAGATTAATTTGCATTTAGATTGTCTTTCCAATGGCTCTGAAACACATTACAAATACAAATTAGGTTTCACATCATGACTGTAGAAACCTCTATTGCAGTGTTTTGGTGTAGGCTAAATTAGCGATGCTGTGACCTGAGAGACGTCTTTACTTCCAAGCCAGCATGCACTGCAAATTGAGCTGTAGAAATTCTGTCACACATTACACTGAGAAAGCATTACTACCGTGGTCTCATTTGGGGATCTCTGTTTATCAGGCTGTGAAAAGGAGATGCAGAGCAAGTTATGTGATAATTACTAGTGCAACTGAGAAATAATATAAGATTTGTGTTTCTCTGACTTTTCCCTCAGCAAGAGGAGAAATAGAAGAACTTAAGAAAAACTGGTTCTTGTCAGGGTCCTACCTTACCTGAACACAGAAATATGCAACACTGTGAAGCTTTGGAGAGTCTTTATGTAGTTTTAAGAGCATCTGTAATTTCACGTGCATAATGATGTAGGCCAGATTTGGTGCACTCCCAGTGGCTGCTCAACATAGAATCATAGAATGGCTTGGGTTGGAAAGGCCCTCAAAGATTATCTAGCTCCCCAAGTCGTATGATATGCTTGCAGGCAAATGTGAGATTTGGAAAAACAGTGGATGAAAAATACACCTGGAAGAGTTTGGTTGCTGTTTGATTGTAGACTATTTTAATTTCTTATCCTTTCTCCTCCTCCTATTTCAGCAGCTTCTGCAAGGATATCTGGTGTGGCCATGTTAACTTCACATTAATATATGGTAAGGGACTTAACTGAGCAGTATCACCTTGTAGAAAGCTGAAAATGTGCCATGACCTGCACTGTCCAGCTATGTAGCTGGCCTGCAATGCATTCCTGGACTATTATAGATACCTTGCCACACACATGCTAGTGAAAACCAGTTTTCATCTTAAATATTGTTATAGTGGTTCAGTGCAAAGATTCAGTGAGACTAGCATCCTCTTCCAGCTGATCGCCAGTACCTGGTGTCCAGGGGCAGACATGCTGGTAGGCCAGTTAAACACCATCACTTTCCTGTTTTATTTTCATAGTTTCTGGTAAACCACCATTAAAATCCTTCTCAAGCGGGAGGCTCCTTTACTGTTGTGCTTAAACTTCTTTGACTGACTTCTCTGTGTATCAGTCTGGTTGCTCTCAGGCTCCTTTTGCTTTTAGTCCCCCTAATATTACACTGCAATGACTTCTGCTGTGTGAAAAAGGACTTTCAGCAGCTTGTGTTAAATCTGTTGTCTCATGGCATTGTATGAAGTTTATCATTTCACTGTTTGCGTTCTCCATACCCTTTAGAAACTGTACGTCTCTATCACGTCTGTCACTTACTGAGTCTTTTCCAGCCTGAAATCTGACTAACTTCATTTTAATCCCTCACAGATAAATTATTCTTTAGTTCCTCTATCACACTTCTTTTTTTCTGTACCTCTTTGGATCTAATATAACTCCTTTCAGGGACCAGCTCTGCCCATGACATTCAAGTGTCAGAGCTACCAAGGATGTCTATCACTATAAAAAACCAAAAGATATTTTATTTTCTGATTTCTCTATTAAGCATCGCAGATTTCACTAAGTTATTTTTCTTAAATGACTACTTTTATTATTTATTGCCAGTTTCCTAGAATATTTTTGAATAATAGACAGCTTGCTATTCTTACTACGCAGTTAAGATTATTCTAATTGGCATATTTTGCTCTACAATTAGCAGTGTGAATTACTACCTGAAATCTTATTGTCCAATCTTGCAGAGATCTTTTTATATATCTCTGCAGTACATTTTAATTAATACAATTCAGAGAAGCTTTGTGTTATGATTAGCCTCTTCTTGCTATTCAGCCTCTGATACAGGTCAACAGATCCGTTGGTTCCAGACCCATTGGTTGAGAAATGGAGTTCTTGAAGCAGATACTCCTCCTTTGAGAACTGGCTGCTTTTTTTCTTTTCTTTCCCTCTCTCTCTTTCAAGAAGTTACTATTTACAAGTTGAATATTTTTCTTCCTTTTTCATGACAGCTCAGCTCCTTTATATTGTTTCCCAATCTGCTAAGGCTCTTTGAGAATCCAAATACATTACAAAGTGAATCATCCCATTTACGTGTCTATTGGTGTATTCAAAAAAATGCAGTACATTTAGTAGGTATGGCAGCCCTCTATAAAACCTGCTTGCTTCTTCTCTTTCAAGATGTTTATGGGTATATAAACTATTAAAGTTTCAAGCATCTGCCTGATATTATAGAAACCTATGGAACAGGATTAAGTATTGCCTTGCTTCTGAGACCTATTTAATAAGACTTTTTCATTTGTGCAGCCTTCCATTTTTCTGGGCTGGATGCCCTTAGAAGCCATTGAAGTGATAAATGGCGTACTTAGGATTTTCTATATTGGTTTCTCTAGGGCTGCTGTGTGAGTGGCAGTTGGTCTTTGAGACTTGCTACTGTTTTATTTACCCTACTGGCACTTCAGTTAGTGATTTCAAACCTGTTTCACACACACAAAAAATATTCCGAGCTTTTCTATTATATACACCAGCACAAATCAAAAAAAGTTCTCTGATACAGTCTTATCTTCCTTGAATTCTCCTTCACACATCTTTCATGTATTAGTAACGCGTACTCTGACAAAGCTCTTGATGCTTCTCTGTTTGCAAGACTTTTATGATTGATTGGGATGACTGTGGCAAGATATTCTTCAAAATGTTTTCTGATTTATTGTGTTTTTGCATTTAGCATATAGGCTTCTGTACTCTTCATATTCTTCACTTGGATGTGACCTCTACTTCTAAATAATGTCTTTCTACTTGTCTTTAGTCTGACATCTATAAACGCTAGGATTTTTTTTGTTTCCATTTGAAACTTCTAAAGAGGTGATGCACATTCGCTCTGAAGTCTTTGTAAAAATATTTTTTAAATTGTTTCCCATTTGACTTCAGCTGCTTTAACCTTTTAGCAACTTATCTTGTTTTCTTTTGATTAATCTCTTTCATGTTTTTCTTCAATGATGCTACAGCCAATGTTATTATTCCTACAAAGACTTTGAATTCGAGTACGTTGTGGTAAATTTTGAGTCGAGTCTGGTGGATAGCTTAGAACTAGATCAGTAAATGTTTTTTTCCTTTGTCACATCTTTGGCTGTTTGTCCCACAAAGCAGCCATTTTTACCACATAAAACCAAACAACTGATTTAAGCTTTTTGCCTCTTAACCCATTGCGCCACTCTTCTGGTTTGCATGGGAGTAACCAAAGTCTTTTGCGATTATTGCCATGAATTTTTTGCCCTCACAGCTTTTGTAATGTGCTGTAGAATGTCTCAGACACCTTTTAATCCAGAAGGATTCAGTAGCTGAGGCATCCACTTTTTTTATTTGCCTATGGGCTGATTCCAGGTTTACTTTATTTCATCACTACAATAGCATTGATCACATCTGGGTGATTTGTGTTCTGATCTCATTTGTTTATCATCCTTCAGTTAAAATTTGAAGGTGACTTGGAAGTGATTTGAGTCAGGTCTGGTTGCCTAATTTCATACAGTAACCTTAGATGAATCTTTGTTTACTGAAACTGCTTTTTGTGATTTCTTCCCTGGATTTCATTGCCTTTATCCCATACCTTCTTGCAGTGTGCTTTGGCAGAGGCAGGTGTTGTAGTGTTCCACAATTATGATGTGAATCGGATGCCTTAGAGAGATCTAGTTAATCGGGAGAGATTTAGTTAATCAGATAAGGAGCTGCAACTAGCTTGAGAGGGAAGAAGAAGAGAAATATTACTTGGAAGGAAGAAAAAGGGAAGAAGTTTATCAGCTCCTCTCCCACTTTCTCCAATCACCCATTGGGGATGAGATGAATTCTGAGGATTCAGAGCAGAAGAGGCCTGCAGAAGTCACAAGAGAACTTTTGGACTGTAATGTTATGTCTTGAAAAGAGTTGCTTGCTTTCTTGTTTGATGTGGTTTTAATCCCATGCCCTGGAAGGATAACAGGCACCACGGACTGGTTTGTCTATGTTTTTAGGGAGTATGAAAATGTAAATGCCTCAGTGTGAAAGAGAAGCTATGAGAGGACACGGCAACCTGGGAAAACTACTGATTACTAATATATTCCTGAAAGCATGTTTTTATTTTTATTTTTTCCCCCAGAATCAAATAGAGCATTTATTTCAGACTAAGTAAAGCAGCTTAGGGAAAAAAAAAAAAAAGGCATTTTTTAATCTTACAGAACAGTGATTCATTGAAATGAGCCTGATCTACCAGGGTATATGAAGTAGAAGTGAGCTCCTGGATTTCATTTTGCTGAATTAACCTCCTGGCTTCCTAACTGGTCACCTGGTTGATGATGGGAGACCAAACATCTCCAGGAAAGACAAAGCTTCTGCTTCCAGTCGTAGGCAGCTTAATGGTTTTAATGACCTTTTTCTGTGTTATGCCTGCTCCTTCCTAGACTTTCTGGAAACAAGGGTCTTGGGTTTCCTAAGATGAAATGCTCCTTAATTCACTTTTTGAAGCTCAAGAAAACATGGAATTATTCAGAAAACTTTCATGGGATTCCTCTTCTCTAGTGGGCTTCAACATTTCTTGTTCTTTTGTCATATTCTTGTTCTGTTGTCAAGCCAAAATGTCAATAAATTATTTAGATTTCCCACTGAATGGAAATTTTGGGCCCAGTGCTCCTCATAGCTGAAGAGAGCAATGTATTGGTTGGTATGTTTGAGGTTTGGTGGGCTTCTAGAATGTAAAGAGAAGAGTTGCACCTGAAATTAGTATAATATAGCTAATAGTAGACCTATGAAATTCATGTGTACCACTGATGTTGCTATGTTAGGGCCCCAGTACAGCCTAAACTGGGAAAGGTTAAGGGCTTTGTGCTTGCATTGTTCATTTCCAACTTTTCTTCTGTATTAATGATCCACAGAGGTGAAGATCTGCCCACCTGAGGAGAATGTACTATACAACACTAAAAAGAAACAAAGAAAGGAGACGTGAATTTTCTTTCACATGCAGATTAAATGTATTGCCATATGCCTTGAGCAAGCCCCCACTTCCCACTTTATGATGCATGCACACAAGCTATGGAATAACGTGTTTTATTCCATAATCTCACAGTGTCATTTTACGATTGCAAAGCCTCTTAATTTTCTTTCAAAAATTGTTGTGAACTGAACTTTTAAAGGCATGAAGGTTTTCATTAAGTCTCTAGACTAGCTTACACTGTCATTAGAAGTCAACACTAGTATCTATTCATCGCAGTGGATACAGAAATAATCTTTCCTCTGCTGGCTAATTTTTAGCTGAAATATGCAGATATTAGTAAACCATTGACACATGTTAGCAAATACAGAGTCTGAAAACTTTTCTTTCTGTTTTCTGTGCATGTTTCCTTTTTTCCTTTTCTTTGGTAGTAATGTAGATGTGGTATGATAGTTTATATGAAAGAAACATCTGTTCTAAAGGTACACCATCAATTTGAATTGATACTTCAGTCATTGACTATACATTACTTTGTGTTAAAAATAATCCCTAAACTTCTTACGGCTGGAAAAGCTTGAGGAAGAAACTGGTGTCTGTTCTTCTAGCCAGCTTACAACATCATTGTTATTTGATGCCTTTATGTGTAGTTTTTTCATCTAAATCAGATGCTGTCTTCGTCTGTTGTGAATGTGAGTCTTCCGTCCATAAAAAGAAGTGTGTATGTTAGTGTGATAGATAAATCTATCATACTGAAGGGGAAAAAAAAAAATGCCCTGACAGATTTTGTAGCTTTAGGAGTGGACAGAAATCCTGAGACCACTTTTAAGCAGTGATTGATTCAACTTGATTGAACTCAACACGATTCTGTCTTTGCTCCAAAATCTGCAACTCTGTCAAGAACTGTGAATGAACTGACAAAACTGGTGTTCGCAAAGTATACTTTCAAGGCGTAGAGCTTTTTCTTCCTTTGATCTTTCTTTTTACCTCTCTCCAATTGTGCGAATCCATAATTTCAATGATAATGGGTTACATTGTGGCTAAAATATCACTTCCTCCAACTTCAGAATTTGAGCTATATCTATAAGAGATATTAATATATTAGACTCAAGGTGTGTCTGGTGGTTTTACAGTGTCTTGGATTTACTTTCCCTTTGATATTAGCTGAGCTATGAGAGAGTTAAAGGAAACTTGAAATAAACATATATTTTAAAGATGTTATTTGCTTTCACAGGGACTTTTTTTTTTGGTATGTGTCAGATGTCTTCTCTACTTTTTAAAAATAAACTGTATTCCTCCTGAGTTCATTTTGGAGACATTCAGTTGTGAACTCCAGTGCTTGATAACAATATGTAAGCGAAAAATAGTAATAATGATCACCATGAATGTACAAGAGTTAATTTGGGCAAACAACACGCAGGCATTATTTGTAATGCATTTTATCCTTTCTGCTCCCCACCCTTTTTTTGGCCTCAGTGTTGTCAACACATTTTTGTTTTGTTCTTTTAAAAATATGTTTGCTATTATCTTATAATTGTGGAAAAATTTAAATTCTTAGGAGAATATGTAGAATATGAAAACAAAGACATTTTCCTTCTGCTGTGAATTGAGGGTACACTTTTATTCTGTGGTCATCCTCATTTCACTTATGAAATCAGCTATTGGTATGAGCAATTGCTATTACAAATCTGAGTTTAATTTTCTGGGCGCACTCCATTTTCCTGCTGTTTCACTCAAAGTATATGCATATGAAATGAGCTCAGAAAGTGTAGGAATGCTATCAAGGAGAACAAATTGGATTAAATACTTGAATCTATTATTGAAAACGCTGGGTCACTTCAAGTTATGAGTAGTGATGTGTGGGGTAAGATGACTAATGACATCTTTCTCTGGTAACGCTCCTGTTCTCCACTTGATTTTGCTTTTGTGATTGAGAAGAGCAGCAGTGATTTTCAGATGTGGACTGGTGTAATTTGGATCTAAGAGGCTACCATGGCTCTCAAAAATGGCAGTACCAGGTGGGACCAAAGATCAGTCTTGCTCAAAGCTGTCTCTATCACTGATGATAAGCAGGACCTCTAGGACGAGTAGGCACTCAGTCCAAGTAATCTTAACATTATCTCCCCCCACCCTGCCTTGTGAAGAGAGGACTACAGATCTGTCCTTACCCACTCTACATCCCTCTGGTGGTTTTGTAGTCTTGGACTTGGAGCGTCTCCAGTCATCTCTCTTCCAAGATCTAGCAAGCTCAGACTCTGTGCTTGCTTATCATGTGGTCGCCTTTCCACTCTGCTCCTCACCTGCCCTGCACCTCTCTGAACAATTCCAATTTAAATTGTGTTCCACTGTTCTCCAAAATGAAGGCACATAATTTGAAAGGTATGTGTGAATCATGGCTTGGCACAACTGCAGCAAAAATTATTTTGCTTTGTTCTCTTGTCAGGAACGATCAAATAAATAAAACATTTTCACTTTCATTCTATAGAACCATCTGTCACAGTGTTAAGGTCTTGCTCCAGAGTGGTAACTCTTAGCTGGGAAACCATTGCTGTCTATGCAGAGCTAGGATTGTTTTTCCCTTCATGCATCAATGTTATGTTTATATGCAATGAATTTCAGCTGTTTTTTTTTTATTGCCTAGCTGTTTGGTCTCGTCAGGCCCTTCTGCAGTTCTTCAGTCTGCTCACGTTCTTACTCTTCTGCATAACTCAGTGTCAATGGCAGTCTTTAACTCATGCCTTATCCATTTTTCTAATAATGCCTGAATGTACTAAATAGCTCATTTCTCAGCACGGGTGCCAGTATAGATGAACTGGTGACCTCCCTTTGTTGTGCACACTGACCGCTCAACCTGTTTCTTATTTTCAGCTTATTTACTCATGCAAGCATTCCTTATCCTACAGTCAATTTTCTTTGTCACTCTTAGCAAAAGACTAGAAATCTTGGCCTGTATGTTCCATGGATGTGAGCGTTACCTCCAGCATCTCAATTTGCTGCGTGTGCCACCGGTATTTGGGCAGATCACCGCATCCACTTTTCCCATGTTTCATCAGCCCCTGTCCAGGTTTCCGCTGAAATCCACCTTCACCACCTCTCAGCTTGTGATGCAGGCTCACCCATGGCCCCTCCAAGGTCACGTACCCCATTGTTTATTTGCTTGATGATTGAATCTTCCATTGCTCCAACCTGTTTCTTCCTATCTGGTCTTTGATCTTCCCCTCACTTCAACTTCCTCTGAAGAAATCTGTCCTTGGACATAAGAATGTAGCTTCCAGGAATTTTCTGCGTGGTGAAGCTTTGTTTAGAAGTGGGAAAGGAAGGCCTCTTCTGTCACTTCCTCCTGAGACCCTCCCCAACTGCAGGTGCTGCCTGTGAGCACGCACAGACTGAGGTATGCTGCTTTGCATGCAGATAGTAAAGAGAAGGATAACAACCTATGGAGAATTTTTAAGGAAATCATCAGATAGAAAGATAAACTAATCTATAGTCTTAGGTATTTAATGCTTCCATGTATTTCTTCTGGGCTCAGTTTCTTTGTTTAGAAGGAAATTCCTCCCATGTTTTGTATAGGAGTCTTTCAAGGACTGTGGTTCTCCATTTGTACCCAAAGTTTGCTAATTTTCACCTAGTCATACCAAGCCTTCCATTATGTATACTCCAACCTGAAAGGCCTTTGAGACATGAAGAGCTGTGATAATATATTTCTGTTGAGAAGAAACTTGCTTTCTTCCAGATACAAGAAAAATAAGCAACTGAAGAACTGTAATCTTTCTTTCTTTTTTTTTTTTTTCCATTAAATTTCCAAGGAGAACCTGATGGCATTTCTTCACCAGTATTGGCTGACGTGTGCGCTGCAAATAATTGCATTGAATCTCAGCTTAGTATATAGATCTTTTACAGCAGTTAAGAATAACTTGTTCATGAAAATAATACTTGGAAGAACTTTTTTCTAGGGGAATTTCATCACTTTTATGTTTGTATGTCAGGTGACTATATATTACTAAGTAAACCTATGAGTTACTGGATAATATCTGATGGCTGTACACTCTATTGCACAAAATTTAGAGATTGAATTAGATGTTGGGGGAAGTTCTTCTCTCAGAGGGTGGTGAGGCGCTGGCACAGCTGCCCAGTGAAGCTGTGGTGCCCCATCCCTGGAGGCGCTCAAGGTCAGGTTGGATGGGGCCTTGGGCACCTGAGCTAATGGGGGCAGCCCTGCCCACAGCACAGGGTGGGGCTGGGTGGGCTTTGAGGTCCCTTCCAACCCAAGCTGTTCTACCATTCTATGAAATTCTGCTGTACGCAGAAGTGGTGATTTACAGTTTAGTTTGAATTTCTGGCATAATCTCCCAAGGAAATAAAATCTAGAAGTCGAATAAGAAAAGTGAGGAAATGTCTTTAATACGATAATGCAGGTATTCAGCAGGTGAGTGTGTGATTTGCAGTGAAATAGCTTTGAAACGATAAATCTCTGAAAGCTTTCTGATACCCTGCGTGGGAGGTGGGGAAGGAGGGCAGCCAGGCAGTTTGAAGAAAAGCATGCATACGTGCTTCATAGTCGGTAAAGATACCCTGAGAGTTAAATATCTGAGATGCTGTTCAACCATTCTTGACTTAACAGGAAGCGACTGTTTCTTACGAAGGCCGGAGTGAAATCTAAATCATACCCAGACACAGCTCTGAGCACTGGGAGGATGGCCTCCAAGACCTTTTCCCTAACGTGCTGCTGCATGCCTGAGACTGTCAGTGTCCTTCATGGCTTTGGAGGGCAAATATCAATGGCTGTCTATTCTTTTTTGAGCATGCACTGGTCTCATTGTTTTTGCAGTCTGACTGGTTGCTGTTTCCCTCTTTTTTTGTTTGTAGTGATAGCAGGGCTGGCTTAGCAGTAAAGTCTCTGCAAGTAGCCTCTCTAAGCCCCTAACCTACCCAAATGTCCCGTGGATTTTACAGGTGGGAAGGACTTGGGACCTTTCCCCTCTAAGAAAACAAAAGAGGAAAACCAAACCCAAACAAAGTTAAAGGAAGGAGCTGTTGGCTGGGTGCCACCCTGAATGGCCTTGTTGTTCTCCAGTTCTCTGGACCTAATTAAGCAACTCAATTTCTACAGGCAATGGCGAAGTCTAATGGCAGCAAAGAGAAGATAGTTAACACATGGGAAGTGCCTGTGATGTGGCTTTCTGGAATGAGAGATTGCGATCATGGGATGAGGAGAGGAGGGATGAAGAGTAAGGGGAGCAGAGGGAAGGAGGTCCCTCCACAGAGACGAAAGTGGCAGACACAGGAAGAAGCTTTGTTTCCTCCCAGCAGCGCTGGGAAGAGCTGGAGAGAGTTTGATTTCAAAGTCCAACAATGAAGCGATGGCATTTGTTTCCAATTCAGCAGGAATGAGTGTATGGTTTGAACAATTCTTTCGAGGTTCCTGGCAGGGGGAATATAACTCATCTCAGCTGGCTGTTTTTGGAGATCAAATGACACAAAAAAAATCGCTCAAAGCTTAGGGTATCCTTCTGGCAGCCGGAGACCATGCGCATCTTCATAGATTTGCTATTTGCTCTAATGTGGACCAAGAGCTGCGTGCTGTGTAGAAAACTGCTTGCTTACAAAACAATCTTATTACTGCCAGATGTTGGCTCCTTGCCTGCTTTTACATAATTCAGGCTTTTCTTTGCTCAAGATGTTACAATTTAAAGGTGCTTTAGAAGTTTTATTTTAAAAGCCTTGATAATGCTTTTATCCTTATTCTTTTTTCCCCTCTTGCTCAGAGTGGCTCTTCCATCACCACATGCTGCAATCTGGTGTATGTGGAATATGTTAATGTGTGTAACCAAGAACAGCAAAACTTTCTTAGCTCTACCCCTGAGCTGATTAAGACAAGCATAAAAATATCCCTAAGGCTGTGCCGTCTGCATCCTGCTGACTCATATGCCAAGTATAATGCACACCTTTCTTTTAAATGCTGTCCTGGATAGTGTGTGTGTATTTATATGTTTATCTATATGTTTTTAATTACATATTCAGGTGAGGGATTACTGTAAGTGTCCAAGGACTGATAATAGAGGCTTAAGCCAGGCAAGTGATGTGCTGTAGAAGATTTCTCCACACTGCTAGCGGAGCTTTACTCTTGTAGACTTCATCCTTCATCCATGGACAAGTAACTACCAAAAAAACATCATCATAATCCTGTGGCATGTTCTTCACTGAATTTTCAATGATTAAACAAACTAGCGATGAGTAATAATTACAAGACTTTTTTTTGTATTCTTTATGTCCTTCTAAGATGGCTACTGCAGCTTGGCCATCAAAGCTATGTGGCTGTAGGGTAGGCTAATTCTCGAGGATAACTTCAGGTGCCTTGACACCATTGCTTGTGCCTCCTTTGCCTGGAAAGCAGAGTATAGTCAGTTCTTTTATCATACGGTGTATTTTACTTCCTATGCTGTAGCTAGGAAATTCAGCAATGTGTAGAAAACAGTAGTAATTTGAAGGAAATAACGTAAAAATGAAAACTGTATGTCTGACATTATCCTCCAGTTCTAGACAAACATCAAAGTAATGTATGTTTGAAAAATGTAAGTTTAAGCTGATTATTTCACTCTGTCTTTGGATAAGAAACACTGAAAAACACAAGATAACCCTACCATGTCAGCTGGTCATGGATGTTCTTCCCCCCACCCACAACTCTTTCATATTTAGGTTTTTGAATGCACCTTTCTCTCTAAATTATAGAGTATTTTACCATGCAAGTTCACAATTTGCCAGTGCCACTAAAATGCTTCAAAACAAAAAAAGCCTTCATCCTTCCTTCATCCTTAGGATAAACACCATTGTAAGTAACAGAATAAACAAATTGTAGCAATAGTTTTTGGAAAAAAAGTGGTAATAAGAAGTTGTCATTTGAGGATTAAGATCTAGCCTATATTTTGCCTATTTATTTCACAAGATATTGCTCTAAAGACTGTAGTGATTAGAGCAATAAGAGCATTTTGGACAAATACAGTGGAACTAACTGTTGTGCCCATTAACAGGGTCTCTGAGGACCAGTTTGTGAACAAGGTTACCCATAAGGACTACACACACAATTCATTTCTAGGCAGCTCTTTCTCCTGTATGTGAAAGCACGTTTTTTTTTTTTTTTTTTTTTTAATCTCTGGTGCTGTCTCATCTGTGATAAGAATTTAAAATGTTTCTCACACTTCAGAGTTGAATTCATGGGCCAGTATTAATTATGTGCTCTGCTGGGACTTGTATGATCAGATGTTGCCCTTTATATGCCAGCTGGGGTAAAGACTCACTGTGTTCTTCAGTCAGTAAGAAGATCTGGTAGACATTAGGCATTTTTTATCTTGTTAGATACATCAATGTTTGGAAATGCATTTTGGTTTGACTTAAAATGAAAACACATTGTTTTAAGACTTGGTGCAAAACAGACTGCTTCAGAAAATGAGGATATATAAATAATTGAGCGCTTGTTTTGAAATGCAAACATTTCAAAACATTACATTTCATGTATTTTTGGAAAGTTTTTGGTATTTTTTTCCACAATAAATGGAAGATTCACCTAAGAAGACATGACATAGTACATAAATAATGTAAAACCAATATTCCCTTAAAATCAGATTCTTAAACAAAGTCATGCCATTTCTCTTTTAAAAGTGTTGTCACTGAAATCAATGCATTTTTCAAAATGCCTCACTTCAAAGGGGAACATTTTGAAAATATTTGTGTGAATGCAGCTGGCAAGAGCTTGTTTTCTGAGACAGATACCGCTTAGACATACAAGAGGCAAACACAGCCTTGTTGACTAACTGCTCTCTGTTACTGAGAAACTATTGAAAGAAGCTTTTTTTTTTTCTTCCCATAAACTTTGTTATTTTTCAACAGAGAAGAAAAGACATGTTGCAGCAGGCACTAGTTTGGCTGTTGTACTGAAAATACAAGAACAGAAGTATGAAGTCTGCCAGTCTTTCCCTACCCCCCGCCCTCCCTCAGGGCTTTCTATTCCTCAAATCCATCTGTGCATACCAAGTGCATATGTGTGTGCATGCACCCACATGCACATGCAGAGGGAGGGCATTGCAACTCCATCATGTTATCTGCAGTGTGCATTTCCCACCAGGTGGTGCTAATGGAAGAATCTTGTCCACGAAGCTAAAACTCCATATATGTGTACAATTGGATAAAGGGACACATAATACTATTCAAGCTGAGTTTCGTGCTATCTAACTTTGAGATTTAAACACGTTGCTTTGAGCCCATGATAACATTCAGAGCATGTGCTGTGACAGAAGGACTTACGTGGTGCAGTGTCCTCACATAAATTATAGTAATTGGTTATTCTCTAATGGAGAAACTATATAGAAAATGGAGAAACTGTATAGAAAAAAGCAGCCTTTTTTCAGTCTCTCTCTCTTTTTTTTTTTAAATTTAATTTGCTTCCAAGAATGTTAAATAGTTCATAGTATTGCTTTTCAGAAGTATAGAACAGAGTAAAAGAAAAGGGAGTCGGGCAAAGAGTTCTGAGTTTACTGTTGAGCACCCATTTGACTCAAGTAGATCCTTTAGTTTTACGGCATTCCCAGTCATAACATAGATATAATAATTAGCCATTTCTAGTGCATTTGTAAGATTATCTTCATGCTGTTGGGATTACTTGATGGAAGGATCTTTAGAAGTGCAAAATGTCCTCACACAGATAAACAATCCTGTTAAAATTGCAAAGAACTTTATTTTATTGATGGAGTAAAACAATACCTTGAAAAATAAGGTCCTCTTCACGCAATCGTTTTAAACAACGTATCTGAAAAAGCCTTTAGGTTTGGAATTTTTCAGAATGATCAGCATTTTCCTGTCACTGGAGCCAAAGGTGAATCTACCAGGAGTCATGCCATCCCACTCCAAATGCCTCCTCAATCACTTCCCAACCACAACAGAATTGGAAAAAAAAAAAAAAAATAGAAAATAAAAATCATAGGATTTATTGAGGAGAAAGACTTAATCAGCTTTCACATCTAAAAATAGCTAATTAGAGTGCGTTTGGTTCCTGAAGTTGAAAACGGAAGATACAGATGATGTCACTGTGAGCTAATTTTAGTGTATGTTGCTCAAATGTGATACAGGGCAAAAGCATTGCAAGCTCTGTCAGCACAGTATCTTTTCTCAAGAGAGAATTATGGAACTGTAGAATTGCTTTGGTTGGAAGGGACCTGAAAGATCATTGAGCTCCAGCCCCCTGCCATGTGCAGGGTTGCCAGCCACTGGAAGTGCATGTTGATCATTAGTGCCCCTAGGCAGCAAACTGTCTGTGTGACACACATATGATGTAATGGATTTGAAGGCAAAACCTTTAATTACACCACGTTTACCTGGGCCAGCTCCTTCCAAATCAGGAAACTGTGTGGCTGATGCTGGAGAAAGAGTCATTGGATAACACAAATGCTCTCAGAGCGCCCTTCACAGATGTCTGTTTCTTTACTATTTATAGGTTAGCAAAGGAGAAAGAACCCTTCAAATGACAGGTAAAAATGACCAGTGATGAATCTTAGTAGTAGTGAATGTCCCGTGTTTTATATATATATATATATATGTATTTTGTGTGTGTCTTTGGAGATGGCAATGTCTTTTATAAGAACCATTTTCTTCTAAAATAGATGGATCTCCTTGGATCACGGTGCAACTTATAAGGATGTATTGCAGGTTCATAGATTATGAATGTGAAGCTGATAATGTGACTGGTCTGCCCAAAAGCAGAAATTTACCTTTTGAACCTCTACAGTGAGAGTCATCTATGCTCCTTTAGAGTCACTTCTGGAAATAGGCACTTTCTAGAGCACAGCCCACATTTTTCTTTAGATGTGCATATTAGGGTGGGATGAATCATAAATCAACAGCCTACATTGGGGCTGACAAATCCCACTGCTGGCTCCAACACATATTCCCAACATGCAGATAGAAGACATGCACGCTGCCTCCCCTTTGGCAATATGCAAGCTTTCCCTTGCAGAGCTGCGTGCAGAGAGGGACTGGGGACAATCAGTGCTCTTGGATTGTTCTCCAGGCATTTGCTGTAGGATGTTCCTCTCATTCTTCCATACCTCAGGGAATTTCAGGCCATCCTGAAAATAGAATCATCAGAATGCGTATCAGTTGATCAAAACAGTTTAGTGTGAGTCGAAGAAAGGTTAGCCTGAGACATTCTTCCAATCAAATTATGTTCCACCTGCTGCTGCTCTTTAAAGCTGACCTATTTCAATGGAGCTTTGAAACAGCCCTGAAAGGCCTTTTGCCTTACATTCGTACATAATCCTGAAGGATTTGTTTCCCCAGTAGGAAGAATAAATATGTAAGCAGAAGTTATCAGCACCTGTATGAGGAGCCCTGAAATAATAAAGTATCACACTGGTCCAAATGGTACAGCCCTGATTCTGTTAACTGTGGTGGGAATATATCCTCTTGTATCAAGATGTGTAATTTCAGTTTGATCTTTTCTTAGCCATTCCAGGAGACTTTCAAATCCTGTGACTTTCTGGGATGATATACCCTCATATCATAAGACCTCATAAGATCTCATCCAGTCAGGACCAGCAAGGGTGCACAGTAGGATCTGAGAGCGAGAAGTGTGCTTAGATCCCACAGTCAAGACAAGCTTCAGGGAAGTTCTCTTTGTCCTTTGTGCTTCATAGTTGGGTTTTTTTTTCCCCTCTCTTTCTTTCCCTCTGTCTTTCTTTCTCCCTTTTTCCCTTTCCCTCTTTCCTTCTTTCATCTCACTTTGGTATCTTCCAAACTCTGAATTTAATTGCTCTAACTTACTTATATACTTACTTTCTCAATGTGACTAGTGAGAGGAATGGTATGAGTTGATCTCACAACAATCTTTGAAGGAGAAAATATATTACAGATACCACTCTAATCTTGCACTAACTGTATACAGGTGTAATCTTGTCAGTGTCAGTGGAGCTCTGAGAAAAAAAAAGTGCAAAGACCTGAATGACAGCAGAAGCTTTGAAATAGCCATTTAAAAACAAAACAAGAGCAACCCCATAACCCAGTTTTTACTGGATATCACCCACAGTCCTCTGATCAGTCTTGTTGTGGGCTCTGCATCATACATGGTAAAATATCTAGCTGTGCTTTTCTCACTTGTGTTCCCAGGCAGTTGGAGGCTGGATAATGGCATGCTATTAAATACAGTAATAACTCCCAGCAGTGCCAACATACAGCCATGTCTTCTGAAGAATTAAGATTAGAGTGTGTAAATGTTTTAAAAGGTTTATCTCTTGGTGGGAAAAGAAAATCTCCCTTTTAGGTAATGCTGTCAAGTTCAGCTACTAGAGTAAACAGCTAGGATCTTCTGGTACAGGAGGCTGAAAGTAAACTTGATCTTTGGTGTAATAAAATTAACAGATTAAAACTTTATTCTGCTGTTATTTCTAATAGATTATCAGCATCGGATAGACAGCAAAAAGTGTGATTAAACAAACAAAAGCCCCAGTTGAAAGAATTACATTGATAGAACTCCTAGGTCTAAGGTAGATTTTCTTCAAAATCAGATCTTCCACTTATTATTTTTTAATTGAAGTGTGTTTACACTTGTTAAGCAAGGGTGAATTGATCAGTCGTGTGTGCAGCTCCTGAGGAGATTGAGCCAGTGGCATTTCAGAATATTTTGCTAAAATATCTCCCAGCTACATCAGAACATATTTAACAATAAAAGCAACCATGTCACTCAAAAAAAAATTAACAACTCAGAAAATGGCTTTTTTCTTCCCTGTGCTCTTTTGTTCTATTAAAAAGTCAGTCAAATTCAAACTAATTCTGGTAAAACTGAAATCAGGATAAAAGCAGTGTTCTTTTAGAGAAAAAAAAAAAAAAGGTGACTTGAACATAATTATTTTTGAATTAGACTTCAAATCCTTCATAAAAGCATAAGCTTTCAGAGCTGCATGGTGTCTTGACAACAGAAAGTATTTCTTAAAATTAAAAAACTGCTATATACAAAGCAATTTTTTACAATTTTCTCTCTTTATTTTTAATGTAACAACAAAAATAAAACCCACCAAAGTTAATCCTATTTGAAAATCTAAAAAATGACTTCCTTCTTCACACCTCTTGCCCCAATTAATCACTGTGACCTCCATTCACTGGAGTATGTAAAACACAAGTCAACACTGAAGAAAATATCCCTTTTTATTGTTTTGTGTAGAGAAAAAGGGAAAATAATAATTAAATCCTCATTTTATCACAAACTCTTGGGTTTGGATAACAAGATTTTCCTGTCTACTACTGCTGAGAGGGAGAAAGGCAACTGAAATAGTGTGTTGCACAAGAGTTTGCTTTTCCAGTCACTTGATCTGGGCCCATCTGAGGAGCTGTAGGGATTACAGACCTGGCCAAAACTGTAGAAAAGAGAGTAGTCTTCAGAACCGAAATCACGATGGAGCAGCTTGTGTTTCCTCAGGGATGCACCCTGGGAGACCTGAAAGCTGTCGCTGATGCGAGGCCCCATAGTGGCATGATGGCCAGCTGGGGCATAAGGCTTTCCTCCTTACGTCCTGCCCAAGTTTCGTTCCTAGGAAAATTGGGTAAGCTGATCAGGTTGGAGCTACTCTATCCCAGCTGACCCTTACCTTGGATAACTGGTGAAGTAGTACACATGATGAGGATGTGCCCCGAAAAAGTAATCTTTGTTCAGTCAGAAGTGATACCCCAAATACCTACAGATACTTGCCACCTGCAGCCTGGCTTTGCTGGGAGCCGCAGTGTGTACTGGGAGTAGACACTGGGGTAAGTACCTTGACCACCAGAGAGGGCTCAGTGCTCACTTCCCACATTCATGGTTTGCTTGCCAAGTGCAAAAAAATGTGCTTTGTTCTAGAAGGATCTTCTCTTCATTCATCCCTAGCCTTGATTTTGTCTTCAGTAGTTGAAGACAAAAGCTTCTATCTGGGCTAGACTATCATGGGGTGCAAACAATGGGATTTGTGAGTGACCGTTAGAAGCACTGTATTTGTTATCTACAAGTTAATGACACTATCCTTATAAATGACTATAGCAGAAATGCTAAGTCATGGCTAGAACCAGTGATTGAGCACCTGGTGGGAAGGCAGGGCCAACCCAGGGCAGCTCAGGTGCATGCAATGCCCCTGAGTGACCAGAAGGGCTGGAGCCAGGATCCACCCCTTCCCAGACCTCATTTAAGGGTTGGCAGTGGAGGAAAGGGTGTCATTGGAGATCTCTGCCTACTTGGGGCCTTCTATGGATAAGCAGATTCTTTCCTTTGTTTCTGTGCCCACAGCTGCTGCATTTGAGCATATCCTCACTTGCTGCAGCCTAGGACTTTACTGCTATTGCTGTGCGTTCCATTGTGTTACAGCATTATGATGATGAATGGTCAACTTGCCGGGTCCAAAAGCCAAACCTACAATACAAATGAGATAATGTGAGAAAGATTGGTTCTATTTCTGTGGCTTAAAGTAATGTGTTTTTCAATGAACTCAGTTACTAAGTCCTCTGCACACACAATATTTCTAGATTTTGAAAGATTAAAATTCCCTGGTGGTTCAGTTTCTCTATACTTAGAACAAACACACTCATTGTATGGTCTACACATACACACAAACTTACCTAAGTATAAATCAATTTTCTTTGTTTAATGCAACCAGTATTCTCCTTTAAGTTGTCTTAGTCAATATATTTCAGTTTCATTTTCTGTGTTAGAATTTTATATGATTCAGGGTAGCATATATTCTCTAGAAGGCTGAGCCAAAAGCCTTAGTGAAAGAAAGAAATAGTCAAGATATAGCCTCAATGAAAACAAATTGTCATGCTATTTCATTCTTTTTGTTTTCATTTTTCATTTCTAGGGGCAGAGGGAATACGCTTTTGAAAAAGCTGTTTTGACCTATTGAGACCTTTGTTGTGCATTTGAAAAGTCCCTCTAGCATGAGTGAAACAGTAAACATTCAAGATTCTTTTTCTTTCTCTCATTCAGATAGTTTCTTAGAAGCAGTTTCCAGAGCAATATATCTTTTAGAAAATAGGCAACGTATGAATCACACATATGCCTCAAATGACTCCAAGATGCTCATAGGCAAATGCTGCAGCATGCATATGTGGTAGAAGCTGTGATCGCTGCCCCTCAGTACACCAAGGTAAAATCAGCAAGGTAACTGTGCTTGGTGCTAAACTGATGTTTGCCTCATTGAATTTCTGTTTATTGGCATTTTCATTAGGAAATGAAATCATAGTAATAATTGCTTTATTAAATAGCAGTTTAGTGGATTAGATAAGAATAATCAAGACTCGCTATTATGGGTATGATTTAGAAACTTACAGCAGAACTTAGACTAATTATCTAGAAGTTGTGTATGAGTGTTACTGCTGTTTTAAGCGCCATTTTAAATCCAGGCATTATTTATAACAGGGCAAGGTTTTTCTTGATGAAAGAAAATGTGATTTTCCAGCTGGAACTGAATGTGGTTGCTAAAGGCTGCATGCCTTCTCCTGGTGACACAGGCCCAGTTCCAGTACTATTTCTGTAGGCAGCGGTCTTATTGCAACTGTCTGTACGGGCATTTAAAAATGGCATTTAAAATGCCATTTAGAATGTGTTTTAGTTAGCAGAAATTCAGTCACTTGTGTGCACATTTTTTAGTTCTGGCCATGTATGCGGAGACAAAAGCTTTGTATGTGAGAAATGAGTTGAAAAATCAACCGCTAGCTTTTTATCTATAGTAGCAGATAAGAGTTCTCTCTTGTGCTGCAAGGAAATGAGGTGTACATGTGTGACTTCTAAAGAAGCGAGAGAAGCCACATGGAGATCCCAAACCACAGGGAAAGCCCAATTTTGTTTAGTGATATTGCTCATTGCTGTGTTGCTCAGCTATTTAGGGATGAAGAAATCCTGGAAAGGAAGGATACAAGGAGGAGCAGTTATCCTTTAGCCAGTGCATGGGAGCCCTGGTCAGAGCAGAGGTGCTAATAGCTTTTCCCTACCAGGACCACAGTCAGTGTACACAAATAAAAGGAAAGCTACATCTGCCCTTATTAAACAATTGATCATAAATGCACACATTGTTTTTACTAGGAATGGTTGTGCTGTAACGGAATGTAATAATTAATTTTTAACAGGCTAGAAGTCCTTTTGTTGTAAGAACTTCTTGTCAGAATGGAGTCCTCAGGCACTAAGGACTAGCTGGGATCTGATTTCTTTTCCACTTTAGTTCTCCTGTTCTTTCTTTGTTTTTTCTTTAGTATAGCTCACCAAACAGGACCTGACAAAGATTCCTGATCTGCATCCATTGCAGTTCATATCATCAGAGTGTGTTTCTATGTATGCTGATCCAGTTCCACTAACTTTGAGGGAGACATGTCAGAACCCACTTGTTTGTCATAGGAATGTTAAAGCAGTTATGCTTCAGTCTTGTTTTCTGCAGAGCTACCTGGGGGCCACTGCTGAAAAATACTGTGACCATGGTTAGTCTAATGCACAGACACTGCCATGTCATTGTACACCTAGTGCCCGTTTCTCTGTCCCTACAGATCTGTTGGATGACCAGTGATTTTAGATTTTGGATTTTGGCATGCTGCACTCAGCTCAGCCTGCTTTGTATTATATTTGCTCCTGCAAAACTCACTGAAATCAGAGAGACATAGACAGTTATCTAAGCCCCAGGAAGTGCAAAACTTACACTTTTCAACGGGCAATATTGTTGCTGACCTCTGACACTTGACTGTGCGGATGATGGAGCTCTGGCACAGGCTGCCCAGAGGCAGTGGGGTCTCCTCCTTGGAGGTCTCCAGAAGCTGCCTGGGTTTGGGCCTGCGGGCCTTGCTGGAGCAGAGCTGGGCCAGATGGACTCAGAGAGTCCTGCCAGCCTCAGCCATTCTGGGATTCTGTGAGTTTAAGCCACATACTTCACTGAACTGCCATGGGAAGTGGTGATGTGGCCATGGCTGTGGAAGATAATCCCTATCCATTTAACAAGGCCTGCAGAGCCACCATATCCTACAGCCAGTCCTTCTAAGGTGTTTCTACATTCATTCCTTACTACAGGGGCACTGGGGACTAATGGGAAATGTGCGTTGGACTTTTACTATTTCTTTTTTGCTGTCCTTATGAACTGTGGCTGAGGGTGGTTGAGATGAGGCCATAGCAACAGCTTCTTCTAGTGGGAAGTTTTTGGAGAGACACCATGGAGAGTAAATAAATATCAGTCTAAATTGTGCCAGCTGTTAGCCAGTGACTGGAGAGACTGAAAGATCCTACAGGCTTTTGGAACCCCACTGTGAGGAAAATAATGACTGTAATATGAAAATAAAGAGAATATTCCAGTGCTTGCAAATTTCTGGCAGAGTTTCATTCAAATGCAGAAGAAAAACAATTCTGCCTACCCAGCACTGAAGAACCCTTTGCTTCTTTGCACCTCCTGTAAGCTAAGGTCACAAGGAACTAAAAGGAACTCAGCATGTAAAGAGTCAAATAACCCAACTATTGTGACTGAGACACTACACTCAAGGGGGAAAATAAGCCTCTCAGCCATTTCCACTAGCCTTTACATGCCTAGCATCTCCTCTTCAGCCCTCTGACTCTGTCCCATGTTAATATCTATTCATGGTTTTGGGGTATTTGCAGAATTTTTAATAATATGTCAGACCAGAGCAGTGCTAGAAAATCTATGCTGGAACCTCACGTCTGGGTCAGTGTGATCCTGGGCTCCTCTGTGGGAACCTTCTGGGGACAAAAGACAAAATGTCTTTGTTATGCTTCCTACAGAGAAAGCCTTTAGAAGATGGACTCCATTCTTTTAGGACTGGGTCTGGCTCATCAACTCCCCTTCCCATTTTTTTTTTTCTGGAAGTCTCTGGGAATCAAGCCTAAGCCCAGGTAGTTCTAATGACTACTCAGGCAAGAGGGGCATAGCTTTTATTAATTGAACTGAGCTACCTTTTTACTCATCAGTATTCAGGTGATTTTGGCAGCTGAGCCATTCTCTCCCCAGACAGAAGTGATAAAACAGTAAGTTGAACTTATAGCACTGTAAACAAAAGTGTAAGAGTAAAATCTGCAGTCTGGAAATAAAAAGATAAATAGGACTGATGAGAGACTAATAAGACAAATATAAGCTGCCTTTGTGTGATTAACCAATATGTTCTTCAGTTCTGCTTAAATGGTTCGCAGAATAATAGAGTAGTTTGAGTTGGAACAGACCCTTAAAGGTCCCCTAGTCCAACTCCCCTGAAATGCACAGGGACACCTACAGCAGATCAGGTTGCTCAGAGCCCCATCCAGCCTGACATTGAGTGTCTCCGGGGATGAGGCACCCACCACCTCTCTGGGCAACCTGTTCCAGTTCCAGAATCAGAATAAAGATTCCTCTGTGCAGCTTTACTCATGATCAACTTCTCATCTGGGGTCTGATTTTACAAACCATTCCATGTAGGTTTTCTTGAACTCACAGGTATTACTATCTCAGTATTTTCCGATGGAAGAAATATAACTGTCACAGGTCGGTCTCTAAATGAGAATGCTCATATCAGTAACTGAGATTACTACTTAAAATATCCTTTTCCAAAAAAATGTTGCTGACTCTGAATTTGTCCACTGGAGTATTTCCCAGAAATTTATCGATATATATCTAGAAATATAAATGAAATACAATATTTACAATAGATGCACTATAGTTGCTTTCTACTTCTTGAGACTGTCTCACGTTTCAGCTGCTCAGGTTGCTTATTAGCAGATAATAAGGCCACGGCTTTTTATGAAGGGGAGGTTTCCCTTGTAGATTAACCTGGTGCTTACCCATGGGCACTGGTTTCATTTCTGCCGCTTCTCAGATTTCTTAAGCCAAAAGATACAGTGAATGACCCAGATGCTCCTTTCACTGTGGTGTGACTGCCCTGAACTGAGAGCCAGTCTGTACCCAATGCTGCAGACACTGAAGTCCCTTCCCAAACAGTCCCAAAATATCAGCCTTTGGTAGTCTGTTTTGATATTACAAATGAAGGAACACCCTTTCCGTGGGAAAACAAAATAATCACGAGCTCTGTGAACCACAGGAAGCTTCTTGATGTAGGTTAAGACTGCTGCTTGGGGTAGAGTTCTCAACAAGGACAGTTCTGCCTGTAAAAAAATAAAAGGATGATAAAGAAGGGAGTTGTATCTCTAAAGCATCATCATTTATACAGCTGAAGGACCTGAAAAGAATCATTAAGTTCTGCTGCTTTCTTTTACTATTTTCCAGGAACACAGTAAAATTAAAAGATAATGGGAAAATCTACCAGGTGTGTGTTTACAAAATGTTTGCGGCTAGCCTCATGTCTCCCATATCTTTTTTCTTCATACTGTGAAATTCCATTTCCAGATTTGCTTAAGATCTCATAACTTAAACTAAGAAGGACTAGTTGATTCAAATATCTGACAAATAGCACAGATTCTTATTCACATTAAAAGTCACCCAGCTGGAATAAAAATGCCCCACTGCTTGCCAAACCAACCCCATCACAGCTCAGAGAGATAAAAATGTAACTGAATACTCTCACAAGCACAATGAAACTGTCCTGAAATGCTCCCTGCTCCCAGCAAGCAGTGTGACAACTTATGTCTTAGCAGTGTTAAATTTTCTGCTTCTAAGGCTGTTTTTCACTCCTTACTTCCTTATTTTTGGGAGGTTATCTACTGCTAAATCTCTCTCTTTGGGAATATTGCATAGAATCACAGCATTCCTTAATTAGAAATTACAATTTCTTGGTTGCAAGAAAGTACTTGAGATTAGGGCAGCCAGTCATCAAACACTGAACGACGTAGTTTTGATTTATGAATCCCATAGGCTGTAATCAACTTGTTGCACATGGTAGCACTGGAATGCTGCCCCTTTTTAGAAGTAGTAACTTCATCCATGGAAAGTCATTACGTGTAGGGCAACTGAGAGGTAGAAACTGGGAGGTCAAAGATTATTGGAAAGACACCTCCAGAAAGGGTCTCCACCTTTTCTTTCCTCTAAAATGCTGTCTTAAAGCCCATAAAATTGTGTGGCTTTTGCCAAATGACCTGTGAAATAATATCCCCAGCTGTGGTTTTAAGAACCATTACGTACCACTGCTGGCCCTCACAGTGAATTGATGAAATCTTTTAAATATGAAATCCTCAAACCTTTAAAAAGATGGACCTGTGCATCATGAAAGGGCATGACACACATTTTGCAGGAGCAGAGGATCACTGTCATAAGTAACAACCACTGTTGAAGACAGAGGATAAAGTTTTCTAGGAATGCATCTGAAATGGCAGACGATCTGCTTTGGGGACTATTCTGGCATGGCAGCAGAAAGTCATGTGCAAGTCACTCTCTTGCTGGAAGAAAATCTGTATAGAGACTGATCCAACTTATTCTGTGGGGAGAACCAAATTATAGTTTTAGTTATGGTTTAGTAGCCTCTGATTTATACTTAGGGCTTATTTGTATCCCTTTTTGTATCAGAAGCTCAAGATGTGAATGAAAGGTTTATGCAGATAGCAAGGGTGGATTGTGGAGGCTATTTATTTACTAAACCTCTTCTTTTTCCTTTGTTTATTGCATCAGAACTGCAAGTAGGAAACCATTTCCCTCAAGAAGAGAATCAGTGTTTGTGATGTTTTCTCCTTTTTTGTTTCTCCGTGTTTTTCATGATGAAATCAATGCCATCATCTGATGCCAATCACATTAGTGCTAAAGGTGAATGGCTGACAATCTTGTTGTCAGGGCTTCATGTTAACAGCTTGAAGTGATGAGCAGAAAGAAAGAGGAATTCCTGCTGATCTGATGGTCTCATTTTTTTTTCTTCACCTTTTGCTCTTTTAAACTCTTCTAAAAAAATTGGGACATTAGATTCTGCTGTGCATTCCACGTGCCCTGTACATCACACACAAGGGGAGCGTGTGGCTCTACTTATTAACCTCATTAATGGAGAAGAGTGGAAAGCTAGCCTTGCAGGTGACACAAGTGCAGATGGCCAGCCCCTACTGAATTTGCTGCCAGGCTGTTCACAAGCACCTCATTCTTGCACTTCATGCCTGCAACTTGCTGGCAGGAGTTGGGAGATACCTTTGAGACTTCCAAGAAATCAGTAGGCAACATTTTCGTATGTGCTTAATTTATCTGGGAGCTGCTTTTCTTCTGATTTCTTTCTTTTTTTTTTTTTGGGCCAGAAAATCATCTTGAAATCTACTTGCTCACTGAAAGGTGGTGATGCATGTGCTGTAATTCCTCTAGCTCAAATGAAGCTCAGAAGGCTGGGATCCTCATGTGGTGAGATAGAAGAGAGAGAGATGCACAAACACAGTCCTCCCTCGATGCTGTCTTGCCATGAGCTGAGATTTAAGCCAGGGTTTAGAGGTTAATAGAAAGTATGATGGGGTACACTTTTGCCTTCCAGACCACAGGATGGCAAATTCACAGAGGTTTATCATGGACACAGAGCATCTTTCTTTTATTTGACTGTCAGGAAGGCAAGAAATGTACAGCAGGGTACTTCTCAAACCCTGGGATCATGTGCCAAGGAGTGCAGCCCTGTGCCCCTCACTGTCTCTCAAAGGCAGAGAGGGAACCACAGGTCTCTTTGACATGCTGCCCTCAAAAACCCATGGTTTCAGGTACTTTCTCCCATGCATTCTTCATTCCAGAAAGCAAATCTTGGTTGACAGCCCCAGGAGAACAGTGTTCTGTGGGATTCTTTGGGAATGAAATAAAGAAGCATAGCACATCCCTCGTGTTGGAGTATCCATAGAAAGCCCAGAACTATTTTGAAGCAAACATACTGAGAGCCTTAGTGATTGCTACAGCATAGTCACACAGAGCTTGTAATGCTTTCTCCATGTTTCTACTTTGATTACAGTGAGTTTTGGATACAAACCAATAATTTCCGGCACTTGCGAGCTGTCTACCAAAGCAAGTTTACATACCAGCTCAGCTGGAATCAGTTGCCTCTGAAGCATAAATCCTGTGTAGCTCTCACGAGTCGTTGGAGCGAAGTGGTTGTAAGCAAAATCTGGATAAATCTGAATATTTTTTTCTTTGACAGGGTTCTACATTCATATACAGGTATGTTCCCTTGTTGAAAGCCATAGATGAATTTTTTTTTTCTGAACTTGTTCTTCTTTCTCTCCTCTCTTTAATCATCGTTTCCAGGTGCTCTAGTCTTGGGAAGTGCTTAAATACAGGAATACTCCTACTTAAACAGGGTTGAGTAGGCAATGATGATACAGCTTATAGAATCACATAATGGCTTGGGTTGGAAGGGACCTCAAAGCCCACCAAGCCCCACCCCCTGCCATGGGCAGGGCTGCCACCCACCAGTTCAGCTGCCCAGGGCCCATCCAACCTGACCTTGAGTGCCTCCAGGGATGAGGCACGAACAATTTTTCTAGGTAGCCTGTGCCAATGCCTCGCCACTCTCTGAGTAAAAAAATTCTAGCATCTAATGTAAATTTCCCTTCTTATAGTTTAAAGCCATTCTCTCATGTCCTATCACTCTCAGATCATGTAAAAGTTCAACCCCCTCCTGCTTACAGGATCAAGTACTGGAAGGCCACAGTGAGTTCTCCCCAGAGCCTTCTCTTCTCCAGGCTGAACAAGCCTGGCTTTCTCAGCCTTTCTTCGTAGTAGAGGTGTTCCAGCCTTCTGAGCATCTTCTTGCCCCTCCTCTGGACCCACTCCAAGAGCGCTGCATTCTTCCTGTGCTTTATTCTTAAATAAAATCAAAAACAAAAAGCTACAAGAACTAAACAAAAACATTAGGTTGTTTTGAACTTATGTGAGTTTAGCACTTGCAGCTTCAGACATTAATATGAAGCTGCTAGGTGCTGACCTTCACTTTGTTGGCCATGCTGAAAAATGTTGGGAATCCCCAAGTTCATCCAGGAATGGGCCTCTAGTTTGCAGAGAAATCATCATTAGCAACTTTGGGAATATTTGCACTGCCAGCCTAACATCCTTGTTGTTGACCCATGGCCAGACTGGGCAGAGTTGGTGGGGCAGAGTTGGATGGAGTTCCTTAGTAGTAGCTTAGTAGTAGCTTAGGAAATTGCAAACTCATAAGAACTGATCTCATGTCCAGAGTCTGGCCATTCCTTTGTTGATATAAATGTCCACAGAGATGTAACCACTGCCCTATTAGTTTCTCACAGGTTGTGGGTTTGACTGCTGGTGATTTGTATTCTCCCTCTCCAGATATTCTTTATTGCTTCATAGGGTCATAGAATCATAGATTCATAGAATTATTAAGGTAGGACAGATCACTAAGATCAGCTAGTCCAACCATCAGCCCATCACACCATACCCACTGACCATGTCCCTCAGTGCTACATCCACACAGTTCTTGAACACCTCCGGGGATGGTGACTCCACCACCTCCCTGGGCAGCCTGTGCCAGTGTCTCACCAGTGTAGGTTAGCAATAAAGAGGTAAGGAAACAACAGTTCATGCAAATAGCTACATGTCTGATCAGATAAATAATGATAATATTGCTAATATTGCTTAATAAGGTATAGACCAAGAGTCTGGCACATGGCATCTCATCCAGTCCAGGTACTGCTTGTGCCTTTGCCTACTGGCAGCTGAGGGCAAGCTTTATTTCTTTTTGGGAAGTGCTTTGAGAAGCACTCAAAGCTATACAGAAATCCAGACTCCTCATTGCCACTGAGAATCACATCCAATGTAATTGGAAAAGAAAAAAAAAAAGAAAAACACCACTCTGGATTATTACCAGAAAGACTGGCCAAATTATCAAATTCCTGCCTGGTTCGTGGGAAATTCTGACATTTGGTTTAGTTCTGATTTGGAATGAAACCAGTTATTTCAAAACTGCCCACAAAAAAGAACTTTATGGGGAAAAAAATTAGGAATAGGAAACAGTGACGCATGGTATTTCCAAAATAAAATGTGCTCCCCAGAACATGCTCCTTTCCAGCCTTGCCGCTGCCTGTTATAGAGTGAGATGTCAAGCCAGAGCTGGGGCTGGGAGCTTACACTTGGGACTGCTGACTTCAGCCAGGTCTCCCAGCAATATTGGGCTCCTGGCTTGGTGGCAACGGGCCCACACCTCATGTCCCAGGCAGCCCACCAGGCTAGCTGTTAGGAAGCCAGGCAGTTCTCAGCTGGAAAGCAATCTGTGGTTTGATACTGTTTCATTGAAACAGATATGTTTTAATGTGAAAATATCTGGCCCTGACGAATCAGTGTTTTCCAGTGAAATAGCACGTCATCAGAAGTCTCCTGACTGCCACTAGTTGCCACTTTAATGATCAGAATCTTTACTGACCAGAGCCCCATAGCTTTCAGGCAAGTACCAAAGATTTTGAGTGGAAAAAACCCAATGAACCAACCAAAAGACATATTTTGTTTGTACTCAATAATGGTGAATTTTCAGGACTGCTTTTGGGCTATCTTTTTATGAAGGAAGATTCTAGCTCCAGGGCAGCAGTGCTTGGGCTACACACACCTCCATTTCAGTCTTATCACTTACGTATTCGCTTATAACCAGCTTAGAAGCATAGTACTCCTACCTCTGAGTTGAAGACAATGGCCTCATTGCCTAATGAAGCATGTTGTCAGGGTCTAATTAAAAACAGGAACTTGCTCATGAGGGCAACTGTTTATTCTTGTTCTTACACTGTAAGATTTCAGTACCTTTTTTTCATTGTTTTGTATTATCATAGAGAAAGCTGTTTTTTTTGTTGTTGTTGTTTTGCTTTTTTTTTTTTTTTACTATTAAAGTGTTTAACAGAGCCTTCTAAAACAATAATATTCAAAAAATTAATAACCTTACTCAGAAATAAAGCAATTGTGGCTGGAGTCAAACGTCAGTGAAAAGGTTCCCCTTTCTGAAAATGCTGCCAGAGTGTTTCTGTGGTCTCGCAGTGACCTCACAGATCCCATGGTGGGCAGAGGATTTTGCTCCTTACAGAGCAAAGTGCCTCAGCCCTTGCTGGAATTGCTAACTTTCTCTGAGCTCACCTCCACCTTGGGCAGCAGCCAATGTGAGAAGCTTGGTAGAGACAGGCTGGCAACAGTCGTGGTGTCACCTCTGCTCAGACTCATGTGCCTTTGACCAATTGAGGAATGGTGGTGTTGCAGAAGGAATACAGAATGGCAATGGGGAGGGGTACAGAACTGTATGGGTACAAACCTGGATTTTTTTTTTTTTTTCCAGAAATGTAAAGCTTTTCCTCCTGCTTTTCATTGCGGATCTAGAAACAGGAACTGAAAATGGCTTTATGTTCCTCGGACATTTATAGTACCTTCTTCTCCACCAAGATTTTGCTTTTCCAGTTTCCTGGCTTCCTTCCTTGCTTTCCAGATTCAAAACTGAATCAGTCTCTCAATCCTCTCAAATCTGAAACAATCTATCTCCAAATCTGACCTGACTAGATAAAACCTGCATCTTAAGAGAACAACTCAATATTTTGCTGTTAGGTCTAATGCTACCTTCTTGTTCTAGAAATGTTGGCATCTCCTAAGTTTTCTTCCTAGACCTGTTCTAAAACCGCAGTCTTATAGCTGAAGATGACTACCTTGATATAAGTCAGTACTGAGAACATCTTGCAGCTACGTTAATTTCCAAGGAGCTCAAGACAAAAACAAAAGAAGCAAAATTTTTCCCAGCAGTAACCTCAGTGTTTTGGCAGGGATACGCACAGACCACAGTAGCACAGTTTAGCAGTATGTGAGGACAGATTTGTTGCTGGAAGTAGTCTAATCGCAGCAATAAATGTGGTCAAGTCATTCTGCCTCCAGTGCCACCCAAAGTCTTTCACCTCTATAATACAGTTCAGTGTTCAGTGAGGTGTTGCTTCATCTAACCAACTGCTGTGTGGATATGAAATAAAGTGGTGATGCAGTTCCATCTTCATTATGCACCCTCTGGAGTACCTATTTCTCCAGTAGAAAGACTGATGTGCATTCCTCTGTGACAGGAAGGGTCCTTTGCTTTCATTCTCTGTCCCTACAAGGACTAGACCAAACAAAGTCCTACTGAAACCCACTCCTACTTTATCCTGAGAGGAGATTCCAGCAGCATCTTCATCATGTTAGGTTGTGTATGTTGAGAGCACAGGACTGTAACCAGCCTCTGGGCCTAAAGGCACAAAGTTTTACTCTTTTGAGCATGGGTGGAGGCCAGAAACTGAGTCAAGCACCCACCTCTTGGTGCATTGTCTTCCATGCTCTGTCTGCCTCTGTGTCAGGAAAGCAGGAAGAAAATCTTTTAAGAACATTTTCCTCAGACTGTTTCTAAGAGAGAGCTTGGAGGGAGGGATGCAGAAGGTCACCTGACCCCTTGCTAATACATGAAAAGTTGTTTTCCCAAGTCTCACATGGTGATTTCTGTCTAGGCTGGATCCACGAAAACACTGCTAAATTCCTACTGAGACCGAGTAGAAACCAGGTGCCTGAAAGCCCCTTGCAGATCTACCCTTCCCTATCAGGATTTGTGTCCTTCCTCTCATCAATGTTTGTGATAAAACAAGTGTCATAGATTGAGGGGCAAAGCAGTGGTGGTCAACCATTGATTATCAGCTACTGCACTATTGCTGTTACCCAGTGAACCAGAAATAATAGGGAAAATGATAGCTTAAGAAAGATTTGGTTTTGATTCATTTAGGATTGCTTCAGGTTGCTTAGGTTTTTATTTCAGTTTAGTAAGTAAAACTCCTGACAATAATGAGGTGGACTGGAAAGTAAAGTGTCTTCAATTTATATCTATATGGAGATTGGTATATCCATGTAATGGCTGACCTACTGATTTCTGAAGACTACAAGGATGGTGTCCATTACATCAGCTGTGTATTGTGAGCTGTGCTGTGCAGCAGTATTACTAATCCGGGCAAAAAATGCACTGAAAAGAAGTTACAAGCTCCAGTATATTTAAGAGGTTTGGGCTGGTGTGTGCATGGCAGCTTTTCTGGACATCTCACTGGGTAGCTTTCAGTATGGGAGTGGAGTCTATGCTGATATCACTGTCAAAAGTGGACCTAACTTTCAGAATTATAGGGTCAATCCCAACCAGGATGTAATAGCCTTTGGTAAAATCATTCTGAGCCTCACTTTTCTGCTGTGCTAGGGACGCTGCACCCTGGCTGGCACCACAATCTGTGGCCTGAAAGGGACATTCACCTGCTGCCAGTTGGATCCTCATCAGCTTAAAGAGCTTTAAGGCCACCTCTGCTTTTGAATGAGCTTCCCTACCCAGGAGTTTTAGGTAGCCGTGGAAGGGGTCTGTTTTCTGTATCTTCTCTTGGATGGGGTCTGCAGGCAATGGATTTTATGTAGGCACAGCTAAAATCAGTTCCCAGAGAAAGGACAAAGACTGTGCTCTGCTCAGAGATGTTATTAGTGCCCCATGTGCTATGTGAAGTGGAGGTCGTTTGTTGGCTTTAAACTAAAGGTTTCTCTGATGGGGTCAATACATGATGTGGGATGTCAGCTTTTTATTCCAATAAAACAATTCTTTTTTCTTTTAATCTAGAAAATCTAGCCATAATGAGTTTCAGGATTGTACAATATGTCTTAGGAAAACAAAACGGCCCTTTAAAGAACTCACTGACAAGTTCTGAAAGTCTCCGGTTCACGCTATGGAAGCAGTCAAACTAATTTTGTACTCAGAAGTTAATTGGTATAAATGGTAGAGGAACCAGTTTCTTTCTCTGGCCTTACATTTCCAAACATCTCCTGGAGCCAAATCAAGACACTGCACAATGGGTGTTTAAATACACTTGTCCCTATTCCCCGCCTCGCTGGAAGCAATGTCTGGAATACAGGTTGTAAATCAAGTCCTACGGTGATTGATCCATGTGCCAGCAAGTGAAGCGTAAAAATAGCAGCATGGTTGAAAGGACATAAAAAAAGGGAAAACAGACTATTATTATTTCTGAGCTAGAGGGAAAAAGCGGTTGAATCTGACATGCTGGCCAAGTCTGGGTAGCCCTGGCCTTTCCAAAAAGCACAGCAACGGATTTGCTTCTCTGTGCCGTATGCCCCCTGTAAACAAGGAGCTGGCCCCATTCTCTGGCCTATGAATCTGACACCCGGAGATCTGATTCATTTCAGGATCTTCTTTTGAGCATCCTTTTGTCCACTGAATTGACTTCTGTGTTTCTTTGGATGTGAAAACACATTCGTAGGATGAATCACATCTTTGCTCTGTCTTCATAAAAGCTGCTTACATGTCATCCATGCATTTGAAGCACATTTTGCACCCCTTATTATTATTACTATTTTTCTGAGAGGAATATTTCTTTGTATGGTACAGTATTACTCCAGGTTGAAAATCAGTGGCTTAATTAGACTCTTTAGCAGGGTCTGTGGTGATAGAACAAGGGGAAATGGTTTCAAGCTCAAAGAAGGTAGATTTAGGATAGATAAAAGGAAAAAATCTTCTACAGTGAGGGTGGTGAGGCACTGGCACAGGTTGCCTAGTGATGTAGTTAATGCCCCGTCTCTGGAGACTTTTAAGGTAAGGCTGGATCAGGCCCTGGGCAACCTGATGTAGCTGTGGTGTCCCTGCTCATTGCAGGGCAGTTGGACTAGGTGGCCCTCAGAGGTTCCTTCCAACTCTAAGGATTCTATGATTCTAATTATTCTGACATCTGGGAGTCGGAAAACCTGTCCTGATGATGTTTAAATATCAAGAACTGCTGCTTTAGCAGGAAAGAACTATGATAGGATAGTATTATTTTTATTAAAATAGGAAGATAAAAATAGAGATAGTATGGGAAAATCTGCTGCTAACTCATTTGGTCATTGATTAAATCAAAATATTATTAATAAGCATTTCAATAACTTATGTCTCTTGAAAGACTCCTTAATCTGACACTATTTTATAAAGGAGCGCTGTTGTAGGCCAAGGAAGACTTTTCAGGCTCTGTGTGTCTTTAAATGTCATTTATGTGCTTGACATATTCCTCAGGTATGCAAGGGACAAAGGAGGATTGAAGTTGTTTGGTAACCCTTGCTGTTTCCATTGTGCATAATGTTTATTTCACAGGAGAAAATTTAATCATTTCCTTTCTTCTGTTGCATATGTTTGGAAAACCCTGGTAAATATCCTTGTCACCGTAACACGCGCGCATGGAGAGTCTATTTTATATGTATAAACTATATTGTATATGTGTAACGTAAAACTTTGAGAGACTATGTCACAAGGTTTTGTCATTATTCAGGTGGTTCTGGTTCAGGAATGTGATCTCCAGTAGCTTCGACACAGAAAGAAGTTACTGTGGAGTAATATAACTGGGAGTGAGCTACTCCAGGGTGAAAGTTTGCATTATGTCTTCTTTGACCAGAGCATCTGTGGTAGAAGTGACATTGTCTACCAGGCAGTGAGGTAGCTTTTGTTTGGTTTAATCTGTTTTGCCGTTCATGTGCTTTTACTGGGCCTGTCTCCATATTAAATAAAATGTGCCTAAGTGTGGCAAAATTTAAGGCAATTAGCAAATACATCAAAAGGTATTGCTCAAACCTTTATACATGCCTATCAGCATTAGTATAATAAATCCAAAGTCCTGAGTGACTTATGCACAGCATGAAAAAATTTTACAATATTATCCAGAGTTTCTTCATTTACTGAAAAATGGGCCTTTTCTGACACTTCAAAGAAGTTTTAATGTGATATGAATGCTTAGTTTGATTTAGGAATGGCTTGCTTCAGTTTATTTTAAAGCTTGTCATCCTCAGGGCTGGGAAACTTGGTCACATTACAGCCATTTGATGAGCTGCCTTCCAATGGCTGGCTCTACAGCGAGGCTGAGTCAAGCTGAAGGAGGATTAGGCCTGCCTGCCTGCCTTTGCTCTGAGGTAAGCAAATGCATTTCGATAATCCTACCAGCTTGCCTCTGACAGGGAAAGAGAACCAAGACTGTGTCTAAAGGCACAGTACAATGCATAGAACTGGTTGGCGATGGTCCAGATTAAGAGACCTGTATTCTCTACATTTCTGTAGCCTTCTTCTTTGATATCCATCCCCTCACCTTGCAGTCTGTTTAACTTGTTCTCTTAAATGGGTCCTATGAAATGATGCGATCTGGAAGTGTTTAAAGCCAGGTAGTAAAGTAACTTTTTTATCATGCCCAAGCAACCAGTATCTTGTGGTCAGCACTCATCCAGGGATTATTTTGACAGCTGAAGCAGTAACCTATATAGACTCTGAAATGCCAGCTAAAATCTGTCTATGCTCTTCTTCATGGATACAAAATTGTTTTTTTTTTCTATGCTGATGCAAATCCATCTCTTTTGCGTAGTTTTGTCAAAGACAATCACCTCATGTGAGATGAGGACTTAGGAAAAATCTAAGACCTCGTGAGATGCCCAAGGACTGGTGAGCAGAGTTATGGATAACGAAAAATGAGAAAATTGCAGGCACTAAGGAAAAAAGATACAAGCCTGGTGTTATTTTTATGAGTGCTTCAGATTGGTCACTATAAGGACATTCCAGCTGCAGTAGAAAGAGAATGGAGGAGGAGATAGGAGAACAAGGCAGCAACTTCATCATGTGGATAAGAGGCATTCCCCTTCCTGGCAGCTCAGAGATGGATGAGGTATGCACAAGCATGAGTTTTACCTTCTCTGTGTACATTAGCCCAACTCACTCAGAAAGGAGAATTTTAACTCATTCCCATCATGCGTATCACTACTTGATACCTTGCACTAGGGACTTTCTCAAACTGTGCCCATGTATTTAAGACCTAAGATTTCATGCTGATGAGGCTAAGACTTTTGCTGATGGAGATACTAACTTTTGAGATGCATGCTAGCTCCAAGTACTGTGTCTTTGCTTTTTCTCCCCAAGCTATTGCTTATCCCACCACAGTAAGGAAGGGGCAGAGAAGAGTGACATGACAGCAGTGGAGCTACTGTGAAGGAGCCTCACCCAGAAAGGAGCATCATTTCCTAAGTCAATTGACTTAGTTCCCTGTAAAAAGCAGTGTAAATAACCCCCTTTGTTTTGCCAGGCTGTGAACTTGGAGATCATTAATAACAGACAATACAGAGGGTTCTCATCAAGAAAGGAGAAAAATCACACGTGGGGTTCAGTCCCTCTGTAGTTGAAGACTGTGTTGTGAAAGAGCCTCTAGGGAGCCTATGTAGAAAATAATCACTCAGCTGTGAACTAGATTTCTTCATTGCTTGGAGACCTGTTGTCTCTGAAATGCCTTTGTTTTGATACACAGTATTTCACACGAGGAAGGCTATTTTCCCTTGATACTGCCATCTGTAGGGAATCTGCAAGGTTTGGAGATTTCTTGGGCTTGAAGTAGTATCGCTTCTCTCCAAGGCACAGTGGGGAGCAGGAGGCTGAGCAGGATGCAGGGTAGTAGGGGGTCAAGGGAAGGAAGATCTCATGGGGACCAGGAAGCTCCAGAGCTGTCATGAGTTGTAACTGAGCTACCAGCCTGTCACCTAAACTGCTATGAGGCATCATTCCTCACAACATCCATTTACTGCATCCACAGACTTACTATAGATTATTATATCCTGTGTAGGAGCAAGACTTCAGACTGTTTGGTGCCAGTTCTGCAAATGGAGCATGGGTGCCCTTCATCTCTTTCCTTTCACCCTTGCTGCAGGCTTTGTCCTGGATGGCAGTGCTGGTTACCATGACCTACACAGATGATGCTACAGCACTGACATTTTTTTTTTTTTTTCCAGAAGCTCCAGGAGCAAATATGGAAGTGGTTTCCAGCTGCTGCTGCTTGCTGGACAAACCTCAGGTATTTCATGTACAGTTTTGTTTCCCCATCCTCCAGGCCTGCACTGCCCTCTTCCCCTTGCACACAGCCCAGCAGAGCACAGCAAAATGCATGCTTTTGTTGAGCTCCAAAGAATGTATTACCACAAGCCGCAGTTGGTGAGAGACCAGGCCCAACTGGGAATAGAACTGAAATGGCTGGAAATTCAGCTTTCCTCAGGCTCAATCAATGAACAGACTCAAACTCCCACAAATCTACGATTTCCACCATTTTACTGTTAGCTTGCTCTTGATCACCCAGACCTCAGAATTAATGTAAATTGGTGTGTTTTACTCTCTGAGCTACTGGGACATCAAGAGTTAAGAAGCTGAGCTGGGAATCTCATGAGATCAGTCTTTTCTAGTGGGAAGATTTACCATACTTCCTGCTTTTTGATGTACTGGAAATACTTTATGCTCAGCCTTTCTTGTGGTATCTTGGCACTGCTTCTGTAAATAGTTGAAGGGACATCATCAACATAACAATCATGCTTCTGTATGAAATGTTTTCGTTACTTCAAGTCATGAATAAAAGAGTAAGAGATTCAGGAACTTCAGCCTGAACCAGCTTTCCTAAGATTTGGCCATGCCTGAGAAGATTTAAGGTTGAGATTTAGGATTGTGTTGGCTTTTCTGACAGTGCTGGTTAAGGAACTTTTGACAACTTGCTCCCATCTACTTCTCCCAGTTTGCTTCCCCTTCCGTTGTCTTGCTATCATTCTTTAATTGTCTGCCCAGTCACTGGTGAGGCCACACTTCAAGTGCTGTGTTCAGTTTTGGGCACCTCACTGCAAGAAAAACATTGAAGTCCTGGAGTGTGTCCAGAGAAGGGCAACAAAGCTGTGAGGGGTCTGGAGCACAAGTCTTACGGGGAGCAGCGGAGGGAATTGGGATTGTTCAGTGGAGAAGAGGAGGCTCAGGGGAGACCTTATCACTCTACAATGACCTGAAAGGAGGTTGTGGTGAGGTGCAGGTCAGCCTCTTCTCCTAGGTAGCAGTGATGGGATGAGAGGGAATTACATCAAGTTGCACCAGGGGAGGTTCAAGTTGGATATCAGAGAAAATTTATTCTCAGAAAGAGTGGTGAGACATTGGAACAGGCTGCCCAAGAAGGTAGTGTGGAGTCACTGCTCATGGAAGTATTCGAGAAATGTGCGGATGTGGCACTGAGGGATGTGACAGTTGGACTGGAGGTATTATACAAACTTATGATTTTATGATCACTTGCAGAATTTCTACAAAATGTCTTCTTCCTTCTCTTTATGAGAGAGATAGTTATTGTTAATCAGAATCATTTAATGACCTTGGTTTTACAATTGGAATCCAGCATCTGATTTTGAGTTAAACTGAGGGGATTAAGACAAAGCACTCAAAGTGGGTAGCTCAGAGACCTGCAGACAGAAGCATTTGGTGTTGCTTGCTGATGCTTTGCCTGTATTTGGGTTTGTATTGAAAGACCAAAGGCTGATGTACATGTACTCAGTATAGTTCCTCTCAGTTCACAGGCCTTCGGGTTGAAATGAAGTTTTTGATCTTTGCTCTCATATGATCTTGTTGTGTTGCAGTGTTTCCCTGCATGCACAGCCTGCCATTCTTAGTGAGGCTTTTATCCAGTAGTATTTCTGGTATCTTCACCACGTTGTCTGTAACCTCTGAAAAAATGCCAATGACAGGGCTACCAAACAAGTATGAAAATCCTGAGAGTTTCCTGTGAGAAAATATATTTAGCAACTAATGTAGGAAAAGGTTCCAGTCATAAAACCTGTACTCAGACTGGCCTGAAATTTAGCCATAATTAAGGGCTGCTTGGAGCTGGTGCATTTACTGGGCATTATTGGTCTGAAAGCAATTATGGAATTACATGAGGTTTATAAACACGTAAGCAGGTATGTGCTTATAGACATGCTTCTGATAGAAACGCTGGCACTGGGATGACATTTTGAGATGCACTGGCGTGCTCTTGCAGCATGCTGGTGTGGAAAACTTGTGCATGATAGGTTTTAATTTATGAAATGTATTTTCAAAATGTGTGAAGTGTGCAAACAACTGTCCTCAGGAGTTCAGCCGCCGTGTCATCTTTTCATCTGTACCTCCTCTCCCTTTGATCTCCTCAGCATGCAGTGGGTGCCCCTTTATTCACTCAGGAAGGGTATTCTTCTCTCTCACAAACATGTACTTCCTCCTCAGTTCTTGTCACTTTTTGACTTTAAATAGTATTTTGTAACTTTTTTTTCTTTAATTAAAAGTTAAAGGAATGTGATTTTTCAGAAAAGGACATCTTCAGCAACAAACAGGACCAAGGAAATCCCACCCTCCTTGAATATAGGGTCATTCTAGTCTATGCAGAGAAATTGCATAAGTCATCTGTGATGCAAATATGAAATTCTCTGGTTTGAGTGTTTGATGACATCAAAATGTGTTTGATGATACTTACATATTATTATCATTCTATGACATTTAAAATGGTAGAACTCTTCAAGCATAAGCTAATGGAACAATAAGACAAATAGGAAATGGGACGAATGCTGAATTTTTGAAGATAAATATAACAATAAATATAAAATAAACAATAAATATATATAAATATATATAATCAAATAGAAAATGTGGAATTTCTGATTATCAATAAGCTTTTATTGAGCAAGAAGATTTTGCAGAAATCTGCATCACAGATATGATGTATCACAGAGACTGATGTCCTCCCGAACTTGCCTTTTTTGTAGTTAAATTAAAAGTTGTATGTCTAGCTGTAGAGAAATCAGGTCAGTTTTATCTGCTGGGAGATATATATAACAGAATAGTGTTTCTGAAAAAAAGTTCTGGGTATGATGTAGTTAAAAGGAAATGTTATGATAGATATCCATCAGAGACAGAACATTACTGGTATTCACAATACTTCTGCCAAAGTAAAACATTTCATGTTCATCTTTTGTTCTTTCAGAAGTATATATGATCAATTAAAAAAAATATAATAGTAATCTGGGGGCTTCAATCTATATTCTAAAGTGAAGAAAAAAATAAGGAATCTAAATTTTATAGTTTACATGTGAGAAGAAGTGAATAATTTAATAAATGGTGTTTTTACAAACTGTAAACATCTGTACATTCAATAACAGTTGCTTCAGCTTATAAGGCAACAGCACAGCATTCATAAACAGAAAGAATGACATAGAGGAAGGAATCCCAGATGAAAACCGTAGGCACGTATCTTACTGACTTTACATTTTAAACAGAGGAAAATCATCATTTTAAGATATGGACTGTCCTTCAACCAAAATGTTTCAGCTCTTGTAATAGAATGAAGTCAAGATATTACTTATTGTTTGTTGTGGATGCTTGGGGGAAATTATCGTTACAACTCTTTTTCACTGAATCATAGAATCATAGAATGGCTTGGTTTGGAAGGAACCTTTAAGATCATAGGCAGGGACATCACCTACCAAACCAGGTTGCTCAAAGCCCCATCCAGCCTGGTCTTGAAGGCCTCCAGGGAGCGATCATCCATAACCGCTATGGGCAGCCTGTTCTGGTGTCTCACCACCCCCACAGTCAAGAATTCCTTCCTCCATTTGGCCTCATTTATATGAACATTCCTTAAAAAATCAGCAAACTTTCCCATCCCTAATCATAACAATCTGAAGTTGCCAGAAGAACTTAAGCTTTTATTTCAGAGCACTAACAGTTAACTGTACACAAAACTTCTCTTTAATTTCCTTTTATTACACAACTCTTTATAGAACTAAGGTTTTCCGCAGAATGTATGTATTCAAACGACTGTTATATGATGCTGTATTTTGAATCCCACAGCATATGGAAATAATTCCTCTAGAGTGAAGAGGTATGATTTTATAAAGTTGAGATTTTCCTTGCAGTGGTGACTCAAAGTCAAAGGAATATCCCATTTGGGCTTCCAGTAAGTGACAGAACAAAGCAGACTTCCTTGTATACGCACTAAATATATGCTAGATATATGCATGCTTGAATTTAGTAGCTGAAAGTCCTGACCTCTGAGTTCCCTGTTTGACTATACCACATTTCTCCCTACCGCAGAGGACCTTTGCCTGTGCACCATTAAACTTTTACTTCAGTGCAGTTCTGAGCCACTTGCATAGGCTGTGTGTGGGCAGCAGGTTTTATTCACTGAAAACATTTAAATTTCAGTTTGGAAACAATTTTAATAACCAATGAAGTATTTTCTTTTAAGCTTTTACAGACCAAGGAATATTGTTGTGTAATTCCATTACTGAATCCAGCAAACTTTTGTTAAATTACAACACCTGTCTTAGGAAGATATTATGAAATGATTTAAAAAATGTAAATGTAAGACACATTTATCACTTTCCTTAGTATCTCATTCCATTACATAATAGCCTTAATGTATTCCCACTTTGAGTTATCAAGCCATTGAATGTTAATGCATTTTGCTGCTAGTTTAAAGTCCTAACAATCACCACCATTTTAACATGACATGTTAAAATTGAGAGATAAAATAGAAAAATAATTAAGAAAAAGAATGACTAATAGTAATTATGTAAATGCTTTCATGCAAGAAAAGGTGTTGATTCTTCACTCCTTGCATGCACAGTTAGCTCCTACTGTAGTGTTTGAGTTGAAGAGGGAAAAGTTGCTTTGGGGATGGTGACTGTTAAGCACTGGCTTTATTTGGGTTTCTGTACTATAAATTGCCATTATCCATCCACAGTAATGCCAGAGGCCTTTGCAGTTTAGCAGTGGAATGTTGAGACTTGACTTCCGTCTTGTTGAAACAAATCATAGAATCATAGAATGGCCTGGGTTGAAAAGAACCACAATGATCATCTAGTTTCAATCTCCTGCTATGTGCAGTGTTGCCAACCACCAGACCAGGCTGCCCAGAGCCACATCCAGCCTGGCCTTGGATGCCTCCAGGGATGGGGCATCCACAACCTTTCTGGGAAACCTGTTCCAGAGCGTCACCACCCTCTGGGTGAAAAACTTCCTCCCAATATCTAACCCAAATATCCCCTGTCTAAACATTCCCCCTTGTCCTAGCGTTATCAATCCATGTAAACAGTCATTACCCTCCTGTTTATACGCTCCCTTCAAGTACTGGAAGGCTGCAATGAGGTCTCCCTGGAGCCTTTTTGTCTCCAAGCTCAACAAGCCCAGTTCCCTCAACCTTTCCTCATAGGAGAGGTGCTCCAGCCCTCTGATCATCTTAGTGGCCCTCCTCTGGACCTGCTCCAAGAGCTCCATGTCCTTCCTGTACTGGGGGCCCCAGGCCTGGACACAGTACTCCAGATGGGGCCTCACAAGAGCTGAGTAGAGAGGGACAATCACCTCCCTCTCCCTGCTGGCCTCCCCATTTTTTAATGCAGCCCAGGCATAGTTGGCCTTCTGGGCTGCAAACACACACAATAGTAACATCAAAGTTCTTAGAACTCTCTAAAATGAATTAGAGACTTTGAGGTGAATATTTAGTGACTCGGCTAAATATTTAGCAGCCTGTGGGCAGCACAAACACAGGCTGTGGCAAACAACAATCTTCAGCTTTTTATTCAAGGTGTCTGACCAGGGCTGAAGGTAGCAAGCAATTTGCTTTTTACTGGAACACAGTCATCAGGCTGGGACCTCTTCACGTTGACTCGCAAAACGCTTTCATGCTTATCAGCATGCAGCTGGATTTCCTCTGCTTTATCACACCAGCACTTTTCCTGTATGGCTCTCAGCTTTGTTTGGAGTTCTCTGTGCTTGCTATTATACACAGTTCTCTTTGATGCTGATGATAGATCTTCAACTGTGCTCTGTGAAAGGTGTACCTCTCCTGAGGTGTTGTGTAATTTCAGGATCACTCTTATCTCATCAATCTTAATGTTTTCTAATTTTTTTGCCCTGGGGTCTTGTTTGAGGCATGGCACAAGATATCCCTGAAGATTTCTGAACTGTTTTGTTGAAATTCTTTAGAGCTTTTCACAGAAAGCTTTTAATAAAGCAAATCTTTGGGGATGAATGTTTATTTAGTGCATAGTTTCCCTTACAGTAGGTTGTTTTGTAAATGCGGGAAGTATTTAATTCATTAGTGGAATGACTTTTAATTGAACTTGTGATGTGAAGGAAAGGACTCTGGGCAGTTTCATGCTAATAAAACTTTTCCTCTTTCATCATAGTTTCTGCTACGCTATTCCTTTTAATCACTGTCTCCTTCTGAAGTTGCAAGCTCGTGTATTCCCTTGTGACTAAACTGAGAAAACTATCTAACATATCAGCTACGCTCTGCTCTGCAATCTTATGAATGATTTCAGATTGATTGCTTGCAGTTTCTTGTGTTCCTCACTAACGACAGCCATACTCCTTGTTTTGCTCCCTACATAGTAAATTTCTTTCACCTGTACTTTGAAGTTAACTGATTTTGTGTTGTTACTTCAAATTACCTACAAATTAAAATAAACAATTTTTTTTAAGCTAAGCCATTTTTACTTTTTTTTTTTTTTTAAAGTTGTTTTGAATGCCTTTTGTTTTTGATGTATTTTCTCCTCTTCTCTCTTCATGCCCACATGCTTCCTGGTTGCTGCTCTATTAAGTCTAACTGCCTGTGGTTATAGCAGGGAATTACAGCAGAAGAAATTCAGCAGAAGTAATGGGGTAGGCTGGTGCCTAGAGAAGCTTCTAATTAGGTATCATATCCAAGAATAGAGGAATGGTGTATGCTATGATACCCACTTGATCTGATGCAGGTTTAAGTTTGGGATATTCGCACAGCAAGTGAAAGAAGAAAGTACTTCATGCAGGACAGCCTTTTATTTTTTCTGAAAGGTATCACCCACACTAAGATAATTTCAGCCTCTCAAGGTCATCTTCTTTTGGAATAAAGCTGTAAATGGTGGACATCTTCAGAGAGCCCTCAGATTTGAAAGGGAAAGTAAGAATTAAGATAACTGTAGGGCATATGGTGCAATGGTGGGAGTGAGTGCTGCATGCAGCCTGGGATTATATCCATGGAAGTATGGCACTTACAGTTTTCCCTAATAATTACTACTGAGGAAACTCGGAGAGAGGCTTACTTCCTCACAGGAATTAGACAATTCCTTCATCCCTAGTGTGGATGCCTGAGTCACTCTGCTTATGCCAGAAATACACAGGGACAACAAGACTGGCCCTAGAAGTGAAGGTAGTGTTGTAGAAAGAGTGTGGATCTCCACCTTAGCTTGGGTGAAAAACAAAATGCATTGATGTATTTCTTTGCCCTTTAATCATTCTGCCTCTGCCCTCCTAGATAGAGACAAATGCTCATGATGAATCACTAAGTCAGCCAAAGTTAATTAATGGAGAAAATGGTACAGTTCTCATATTACACAATAACTATGGCTAACAGCATCGAGACTGAATATGTCAGAAAAGCTGTATGAAAAAATAACATATCTAATTTTTTTAGGGAATGCATAGCTGCTGATGAACATCTGCAAGGATTAGGAATGGTTGGTTCTGTTTTCTGGCAATAAGAGGTGCAGGCTGTAGCCTAAGATGGGTTGGCAGACCTGTTATACATCAAAAGAGAAGGCTGGGACTTTAGCTTCAGAAGATCAGATTTCACAACATCCCCGTTTGTTGAGTGCTCACTAATCACTGGAGTTAATAATCAGAAAGGCAGCCAAATGAAGTCTGTTGGTAGGCAAAACCCATGCTATTGTTCTTTGTGTATTATCATCTGGGTCACATCACCCTTATACGCAGAGTAGAGACAAGGAAGTTTAATCTGCATCTTGGCCTTCATACCCTTTGGCAACATATAAAGAAAGCAACCTGGGTAAATATAATTTCAAGCTGCCCGGGTATGACAAACACTTCATCCTCAAAGTTTGCTTTCGGCATCATTTTTTACTGTTTCTAAAATAAACTTGATCACATACTCTGGCTTGTTTAATTGATACAACCTTCAAAGGCATGGAGAAAAAATAACCCCCCTGGGCTGCTGCTCTGAGCTGTGGCACCCACCTATCTGCACAAGGTAAAATATTGACTGTTCCAAGTATTCCCTTCCTCCTCCATAATCTTTCAGAGGTCAATATAGACCTTCACATCCAAACATATCTAACCTGGAGGACTGAAAGCATTACTGACTGTTGTGTGAATAGAACTGCAATCAATATCTGGTTAATATTTGCCATATGTGATGTGGAATATGCTTTTGTGATAGCTGAAAACTAACAAGACTGTTTACAGAGCAGAGAGGGTTAAGTGAGCCACCCTTTCTCCCTTTTTTTCCCAGCTAAGAGAACTGTGTTTACGCTCCCTGACATCAAGACTGGCTGTGACCTCAGCTGTCAGAGATTAGTTGAGTTTTTATTTGCTCTTGATGGGTGAATGCAGACAGAGACAAACCGTCCAGTCTCAAGTGGACAGAAAATAGAGACATGGGTTCTCTACTATAGCAGTTATGTGTCACTGTCCCACATAGCAGGTAATGAAGGGCGAGATAATGAGGGGAGTAATTTCGCTCCTGACTTTTAAGGTGTCAGGTTGCTTTGTACAAGACAGGTATGTAAGCACTCCAAAATCCCTCTGAGATATTTGTCATCAAAATACTTTGTGAAGCATGAAGATGGCCGTAAGTGTTTGACCGAGGAACAGTTTGAAGGGACAGGTCTGGCAAACTTGGGGAAAATGCTGGGCCCATGCACCAGAACACATGATTACCTAACAAGGGTCTGAGAGAGGCCAGGGCTGCTCACAGGTATCCTCCAACATGGTTAATTGGCTGCTTGATATATACATACTGAATATGGGCAACAGCAGCTATGGGTCTGGTGATATGTCATGTGAACTCTCTGATATGAGTTCTTTGAAGTAGGGAAATCAGACCAGTGGTTTCAGAAGACCCTTGTGAATGAAAAATAATAAAATCAGTGTTCACACTGAAGTGCTGCACATCTGTCTGGGAACACTGGTGACCACCTAGTGCTGGCTGCAAGGCATCTTGGGCAAGTGGTCTGACCCAGTGTCGTTCCCAGTGTCCTCAACGTTTTTATCACATCATGATTTCTTCCTCTGTTCTCCAAGTGTAGCTTAAAGGCTGGTCTTACACCAGTAGGTCTCTCTTCCGCAGTGATAAGATATAAAGGACTAAATCATGGGGCATGAGTAACAACATTTTTATTTCTAATGGAAGAGTAAGTGACAAATTTTAGAGAAATGTTGTAAGAGGAGATATTTCAGTACTTGTGAAATTATGGAGTTTTATGCAAATAAATTAGCAGAGAAGGCGGATTTCGTTTTGTATAACACTGATAGACTTCAAAAGAATTTTTCAGAATCTCATGACTTTTCAGTGCTCCTTTCTCTGTAACTGGGACAGAAGAGTAATTCAATCAGAAGATTATGTCTGTTGGTTTAATATGCAGACTATGGTTGCAGAAAAGCGTTTATGTCCTTACGCACTGGACATCTGGAAACATTCCCCTGCCACATTTTATTAGAACATTGAAATCACCTCATTAAATGATATGGAGAGGTTCCGAAAGCAGGGTAATTGTTGGGAGATCAATCACAGATTAAGCTTCCCATGCCATTTTAATATGTTCTCATTCATTGCCACAGACACTCAATCTGACCATTGATTTTCATCAAAGACTTCCAGGTTTTCTGAGCCTTCTCCTGGTGAAATGACCTCCTGCAGCACTTTCTTTCTTGAACAAACAACCTGATAAGCAATGAAGCACATATGCCAAATTGCTATTTTAATATTGTTTTTTCTCTTGAAGTCTAAATAGTAGAACTGGGTCTGGATAGAAAAATCTCAGTCGTTTATTCACACCTATCCTCTCCAGTCCCTGCTGTTGTGATGAATCTTCCTGAATGGTCCAGGCTCTCATCAGTGGTGTAGTTCCACAACTGAGAGGAAACCAGCTGTTGACCAAGGCATTAGTGGGAAGGATGAAGCTGTTAGTTCAATGGGGAATATTTCAATGCTGGAAGATTCTGAGCAGGGTTGCAGACAAAAGATTTCTGAGAAAGAATTACAAAATAGGAATCTTGCTTGGTTTACCACAAAGGTGATGGGACAGAGTGGGCAAAACTGAAGAAAAACACATTATCTTTGATGAGAGGAAAATATTCCCAACGTGTCCCCTGTATCATATGCCCAGTATTTATATGCTGGACTTCACAGTATGTGGCAAAGGTTTTTGCTTCAAAACTATGAATTTGATGAACCTATATATGTCCTCTTTTCTTGTGAACCAGGATACTAGCAAGAACTATTCATCAATTTAATTTTCATTCACATTTCAACCCCTGTTTCTGTCCCAGTCCAATACAATGGTGTCTGGTTTTATCCCTCCCTGTTACAACTGTAAATAGAAAGCAGACAGGAAGTCAAGGCCATTGACAAAAAGCAGGAGGAGGAGAAGAAAAAGCCCTAAGAAAATGACAGACATACACAGCACGCTCTGACCTCACCATAACGAGGACGCTTGTAAAGACTTGCGTCCGTGGATCATTTCCGCCTGCCATATGGGGTGTTTGTTCTACACAGTAAACAAGGATCACAGTGTTTGAGTTTTAGTCAAATAGACTTTGGATACATTTTCATAACTGAACTGGGATGGCTTTAGTACTGTGCAGTAGCTCTCAGTGCTTTTCATTTCTCTTAGTCATGGCTTTTTAAAGGTTGTGTGACTATTGACAACTGTGGGAGGTAGTCTCATGTCACTTTTTCCTTGCCTATCTGGTCACTCAAAAGAGAGAGCTTTTTTTTCACAGAAAACTCTCTTCCAAATCCTGCTGGCAGCTGTGGATTTTCTGTCTCTCAGTGTGAATAATTTTTTCTGCCTGTATCTGTTCTGTTAGCTATGATTTTAGCACCACTCTGAGATTCCTGGACATCGGTTCTGCTCATGTTGGCCTGCTTTGGGTACAAAGAGACTGGCTTACCAGGCATGGAAACCCAGATGGATGGCAGGAAACCAGTATAAACACAGTCCCTGCCCTTTTGGACAAGTTGGGTGTAACTGTGTTGGCTGTCTTGACTCCAACACAGAGCAAGAGTAAATCTGCACTTAGCAATTTGTAAAGAAAGCAGGAGGGAAACCAACTTTTCCCATGAACTTACAGTGATAGGATGAGGGGAAGTGGCTTTAAACTAAAAGAGGGGAAGTTTAGGTTAGATGTTAGGAAGAAATTCTGTATCAGAGATTGGTGAGGCACTGGCACAGCTGCCCAGAGAAGTTGTAGTGCCCCATCCCTGGAGGCGTTCAAGGCCAGGTTGGATGGGGCCCTGGGCAGCTGAGCTGCTGGGGGGCAGCTCTGCCCATGGCATGGGGTTGGAATGGGTAGGCTTTGAGGTCCCTTCCAACCTAAACCATTGCATGATTCTATGGTCTCTGTTATTTAACCTTCATGCAAGAGCCCCAGACATCCGTGGGCTGTCAAGCAGTGGCTTCTTCTGGAAATGAAAGACTAGCTCATACTTGTCCAGTGTGATCTAGGACCCTCCACACAATTTAGGTAGAGACCTCTTCACTCAACAAATGGGACTCTTGCTTCTGACAAGTTTGCATTTGGTCCCTTCTAATACTGTTATTGACTGCCCTTTGATGTTACTCACAATATTTGGAAAGTCAACGTTTGTGTTCCTGCTCCTTTGCTCTTTTTGAAACTGAAAAATACTTCACTACTCTTGTGTATGGGAACTGTTGAGTCACGGCCTGAACCACTGATTGATCACCTGAAGCAAGGACTGGGTCAGCCATGGGAGCACAGGTGAAGGCAATTCAGCCGTGTGACCAGAAGGGGTGGAGCCTGGCCGCACCTCTCCTACACCCCATTTAAGGGCTGACTGCCACTAGGGAAGGATCTTTTTCTGGAGATCCCTCCCTTTTGGAGTTTTCCATTGTGAGCCTGGATCCTCAGGTACAGGAGAGTGTTTCTTCCTTGCTTGTTTCTTTTTTACCACAATAACGTTTCCAACTATAACACCCTTAAAATTCTATCCTAACCACGCTACTCTTCCAGCTGTACATTCTGCAAAATGACACTTCAAATGCCCTTCAGTGATATTTTGCAGGAGTTCTGTGAGTCCTCTTGCTTTTTTCAGGGCCCTTATGCTTATTTTTATGATAATTTTGCTTCCACTTTATGACATCAGGCTGAATCCAGCTAAGGTGAGTGCATGTGTGTTTCTGTTTGCCTGAGAACAACATCTTTTGACAGCTTCACCAAATTCTTTAATCGCACCTACCTACTGTGCTCCTGTGTGTCAGCTCAGCCTGTATCCTCTATGGGGAGCACCTCACCTGCCTTCACCCCTCGAAACCTTCCATGCTCTCTGAGCATCAGGAGAGCATCCCTTCACCTAGAGCCTTCACTGTAATGGAAGAAATGGCAGCTTGAATACCAGGTCAGTTCTCACCCACGCACAATTCCTCTGGGTTTTGGGAAATTCCCAGAACAGAGACAGCATCAATACTCCTGGTTTAAAGACTTCCTAACCTATCCTTTCCTAACCTAACCTGACAGCTGCCAACAACTGTAATTCCCAACTGCAAGAAGACCAGTGCTGGTTTCTAGCCTTTAATTGTTTTCTGACAATGAGACATCTATACTAATCATGTGTGTCATTTTCCTCTCTTACCCCTTATAAATGAAGAATAACATAAAGTATTTAATTGGACACAGTGGCAAAACCCAGAGGGGCCATAGTCTCAATGTAGGGCTGTCATTTCTAAGGTAGTGTTGAAAAGGGTGATGCTGATGCTTGGGCCTGAGCAGGGCCTGTCCTCACCTGATCCTCAGCTGCAAAGACTGTTCCTGCTATCGGCAGCTAAGGAAAACTGTGCTGTTTCAGTGGAAATGCCACTGAAGGCAGCTCAGATAGCACAGTAGAGGACAGGCTATCAGCAAATCATAGAATCATTAAGGTTAAAAAGACTGCTAGGACCATCAAGTCCAACTGTCAGACCATCACACCATGCCCACTAACCATGTCCCTCAGTACCACATCCACATGGTTCTTGAGCACCTGCAGGGATGGTAACTCCATCACCTTGGGCAGCCTATGCCACTGCTTCACTCTTTCTGAGAAGAAATTTTCTCTAATATCGTACGTGAATCTCCCCTGGTGCTACTTAAGGCCATTTCCTCTCATCCTATCGCTGTTACCTGGGAGAAGAGGCTGACCCCCACTTTGCCACAACCTCCTTTCAGGTAGTTGTAAAGTCTCCCCTGAGCCTCCTCGTCTCCATGCTGTACAGTCCCTGCTCCCTCAGCAGCTTCTAGGAAGAAGACATCAGCTAGGTTTAGCAAATATTTCAGCAGTATTTTGAAGTTCCAATGAAAACAGAGAAAGACTTTGATGTCTACACAATCTCTACTCCACCGTATACTTCACCCCATTCTTTTCAGTGGTGTTTAATTAGAGTTCCCTGAGGCCAGACAGATGTGAGAAGCAAAATCGTGGGCCTATAGAAAAAAAGAAAAGACAGAGTAGGTAAAATACCAGGATGTAATGAACAATATATTAAATTATTATTATTTTACTATTCATTTATTTTAGCATGAAGATATACCTTGCACCGTGATCCATGTGAGAGAAGTAACCAGATATTTTTTGGCTGCCAGCTTGGAAGTCCCTGCTGTCACTGAAGCAATACTGATAAGTCTTCTGGCAGGAATTTTCTATATTGGTTTCCCTAACAATTTTTTTTTCAACGAAATTATTGCTTCTTGTGTTTTGTGGATATTTTCCATGCATTCATGACTCCAGGGAAAATTCCTATCCATCAAGCCCATTCAGTGTGCTACTGTATTTTCCTTCTTTGTGTTTTGTTTCCCAAACATAAACACTAATAACAACTTCTGGGACTCAAAGGAAGGCTCCTAAGTTTTGTTTCAAAATAGCAAGGAAAAAAAATAAAAGCCAGAGTGCACTGACACAAATTTGGGGTTTCTGTTTTATCTATGGGGGTGTTTGAAGGGGAGAATGGTGGATCTACAAAAGTTTGATTCCAGCAGATCTCTAACCTGTTTTGCTCTCTTGCTTTAAGTCTTTTTTCCCTTCTTCTTCCTTCCCCATTCTTACTAATACTGTTCTCTTTACATGAGTAGCTTTTATCATTTTTCCTTTTCAACCATTTAATTGTTTTTTAATTTCCTTTCTCCTTCTGTCGTTCCTTTTTAATTCCGTTTTACCTTCCCATCCTCTTCTCTTTTCCTTTTTCTCCTAGCTCTGCCCTTCTCTGTGGGAGCTGACACTTATCCCCAAATTAGTGCGATAACACAGGAAAAAACCTTGTTTTCAGAAGCTCCCATCAGTCTCAGGACAGGCAGTGCACTGGGCTAACGCCTTACTAAATATAACCCTTTTGTTTGGCATAAGATGGCTCACCCTGGTTCAGTGGAATGGCTTTGTTTTAGGTGTAGATAGTACATCAGGGCTGCCTGGCAGGTGCATCTTGCAGTCAGTGTCACCAAGCAATAAATTCTGTAATTACAGGTCATGGAGGTGGAGTTCTCCTTTGATGTGACTTTTTTTGTTGTTGTTGCAAGCGGATACAATTTGCCTGAGATATCAAATGCAGATAGCAGTAAAAATTTAATTAACAAATCAAAGCTTTTATCTGGGGTTCTAAGAACTCAAGCCAACAGGTTTTTTCAATTTAAAGACATCACAGACAGAAGGACGAAGGCAGTGACTTTGTAGTATATTCAGCTTACAACCTTTTTAGTGATGCTTGCAAAGATAAAACTTTTTTAGCTGTTGCTTTTCAGTCTGGAGAAGCTTTTAGGTCTTCCTCAAAAGCAAGTATGTTGTTCATTGCCTGCCTTATTTTCATAATTCTAACTTCACCGTGAGCACACATTTCTCTCATGGCTCTGCGGATTACTTATCAGGAGAATGTGAGGAGCAGTCAGGCTCCACGTTCTTGCTGGTTAATTCCACTTGCAGTGAACCACTTGCTCATGATATCAATTGGCCTAAACTGTGGGCATGATATTTCTTCCATGATTCGCTTATCTCCTTAAGAATGAAAGCCTGGTGGAAAACTTGTCTCTTGGCTTCTTCATATGCATATGGGGAAGTTACTGTTTTCCTTTGGTGCTTTCCTATCGTGCAGTCATGATTGAAATAGCCAGGTCCAGAAACTGAGTGTCTGAGTCACATTGCTCATTCTGCTGGTAACTCCTGGGAGTTGGGGGAGCAGCAGTCTGCCCCTGTGTGTTGTGTGTGTGTACCTACTACTTACTGTCTATGTACTGAACATCAGGCAAATGTGCAAGGAAATCTTTTAAAAATCCACATACCCAGTGCCACTTTTGCTGGAAGCCACTTCTCAGAGCACCCCACGTTACAGCCAACTACGACCTCTGGGTGGAAGGATGACAAGTGGAGGCAGCGCTCTCAATAAATGCAACTCTCTTGCATTCATGGGTCAGCTGCTCCTTGGAATTTATTTCTGGGGATGTTTAGAAACCAAAATTATAAAATCCTGCAGAAAAGATTAAAAGAGAGCGCTGTAACAACAACAACAAAAATCTCAGAAGTTCACCATAATGTTATGTACTTGACTTTCCAAGACTGATAAATGCTTCAGATGAAAGTACACTGTGTTGCAGGCAACACCGACTGCCTTTCTGTGGGGTCTGTGAAGGTACGTTGTCACATTCGCCCTACCTATGTGTTTGTTCATCTGGGATTAGCCCAAGCGTCTCTGCAAGTGTGCACACAAAGATCTTAGTTCAGGAAATATATACCACTATTGAATAGCACTTAGGAAAGCCTTAAGTACAGGAGCACTTAATCATGGTCTTAAGGACCTTCCTGAAATGAAGCCAGAGAACCTGAGTCAAAGACCTTGGGAGTCAACACAACGCTGTGAACTTGTGCTTATGTGTATTTAGAGGTGCGGGTCCTGAATTTAAATGTACAACTTCTGATTTCTGAGCTGACTGCTCAAACAGCTGAATGGGATGACTGAAATAAAATCCTCTTGAGCGTGGATGAAGTGGGCAAAGACTCCTAGTGAACTTGTAGTACGGAGTATTTATAGTACAGTTACCCATTAATAAAGTATAAATTGTCAAGCAATTGCTGTTGCAAAAGCATCAAAATCTCTCCAGAGCTGTAGCAGGCATAAAAAAAAAAAGAAAGAAAAAAAGATTGGCCATTCTTGTGTTTAAAGTATGCAAATTAACTTCTTGACATTTGTGTTACTAATTTTAATGCTTTGATGGAAGAACTCTGTTACCATAAAAGCCCCAGACATCACCTCACAGGGCTAAGAAAAAAGGAGGAAAGAGTTCAAAGTGAATAATTACCTGTTGATGATGTATTATATTTAAAGACTCTGGCTGTGGATTAAAGCTAGTTCTCAGGTTGTTAATAGCCTGCAGTAAACAACTAATGAATCAAAGAAAAGGAGGAAAAGCAGCTATAGACGAAGGGCATTCTCATTAATACCAAAGGCCAGAGTTGAAGTGTCAAATGTAACACAATAAAATACAGTCATTTCACACCAGAGTGTGTAAGAATTCAGGAAAATAGTCACAGGTGAATTATTAAGGGCTTGTCATTTAAGCTTTGTTCTCCTAGCACTTTGATGCCATGCACACTACCAGGTTTTCCACCCCTCTGGTTTTTTTCTGTAGTTCAGCTGCGACTTTTATGTGGTGTAAGAAGGAGAACAGATTTGGATATCAAGAGCTGTACCTACAGCAGTGGCGACTAACCTTACTGTGGAAAGAGTAGGACTCCGGAGAGGACAAAAAAAGCTGGAAGGAGGAGGCATGGAGCAGAAAATGGTGAGAAAACAGTTGAAAACAGTGCAGGATAAACTGGGTATCTACAGGGATCTTTCTGGCTTTGAACTACTGAGAATTTTGATAAAACACAAAAACAAGTGATTCACGTGGGTGTGGTGGGGAATTATTTCAACATACTTCAGCTAAATAGACGTCAGCAGTGCTTCTATCTGTGGTCCTTCAGTCCTGCCCCATTCTCTTCTCACCAGAGCAACACCTTTTAGCAACTGGCAGTTCTCACCAGAGCGTAGGGCCCTTTTTTTGTACAAAAGCTCAATTCTCAGAAGCATTAAAAGAGGGAACGTAGCTTTTATTTAGTGTGGGGGAGCCGAGATTTTTTGTGAGTCCTGAACTTTTCAGGGGGATGCACCTCTTCTCTTTGAAAGTTATTTTAGGATAAATATAACACTGTGAAAATGCCATCTATCAGTTTGGTATGTATGGCACAGCGTTCTCTGATTTTTCACCTCTTGTCAGACCTTGACTTTTAAGACTGCTAGATCTTCTCAGGGTTCACAGATGGGGTGTAAGAGCTGACTGAAAGTAAGGGAAAACAAAGTGTGGAAGATATATTTCCACTGAAAAGTTGGTAGGTGTTCCAAAGAGAGCAGTTATTTTTAAGGTGTAAGAATCAATATATTCCAAGAAATAAACCATTATGTTCAACAAATGATCTACAGATAATCATCTTTTCACACATTGTGGTGAGTTAGGCTAAAAGCACACCTTTCTCAGGTAAGTTGTAAAAGAAAGCCAGCTAATCAGCAGCCTTTACATCCAGTCTGTGGTGTGTCTGAAGCATAAGCTTTAAGTTAAGAACAGCAGACATTTGCATACAGTTCATTTAAAGGAAGAGTGCTTGCAGTGACAAAACACATGCCATTAGCCTTGCTCCACAGAAGCAAGGTCAAAGGTTCAAGATCTGTGTGGGAAAAGTAATGGCAGGAGCATGGAGCCACACCAGGAGCATCACCCCCAGCAGGAAGAAAGGCACATGTGGGGAGCTTAATTGCAAAATGCCATCTCATAGGAAGGTTATGCAGAAGAAAAGTAGGTTACCATGTTACCACTCAGCATGAATGCACCAAGGGGAAATCATGCTCTCCCAAACTGGTAGCCTTCTCTGATGTCATGACTGCTTGGGTAGATGAAGGGAGAGCAATGGATATTGTTTACCTTGACTTCGGCAAGGCTTTTGACACTGTTTCCCACAACATCCTTATAGGTAAGCTTAGGAAGGATGGGATAGATGAGTGGGCAGTGAGGCGGATTGAGAACTGGCTGACTGGCAGAGCTCAGAGTGTTGCAATCAGCAACACAGAGTCTGGTTGGAGGCCTGTAACTACTGGTGTTCCCCAGGGGTTGGTGCTAGATCCAGTCTTGTTTAACATCTTCATCAGTGACCTGGATGAAGGGATAGAGTCCACCCTCAGCAAATTTGCTGATGATACACAGCTGGGAGAAGTGGCTGACACACCAGAAGGCTGTGCTGCCATTCAGTAAGACCAAATAGGTTTGAGAACTGAGTGGAGAGGAACCTGATGAAGTTCAACAAGGGCAAGTGTAGAGTCCTACACCTGGGGAGGAATAACTATATGCATCAGTACAGGTTAGGGGCTGACTTGATGGAGAGGAGCTCTGAAGAGAAGGACGTGGGCGTTCTGATGGATGACAGGTTGGCCATGAGCCAGCAGTGTGCCTTTGTGGCCAAGAAGGCCAACGATATCCTGGGGTGCATTGAAAAGAGTGAGGCCAGCAGGTCGAGAGAGGTTATCCTCCCTCTATGCTCTCCCCTAGTAAGGCCACATATGGAGTGGCCCTGGAGAGATGCAGGCAGCCTGAGCTGCTGAACACGGAGAGCCTGAACAATGTACATGGACTATAAACCAAACTTTTGGATCTTTAATGTTGAATGAGGTAAATCCCAATCATAATCCTCAGCACTTTCGATAGACGTTTGTCATTATTTCCATATCCACAATTTCTCCAACACTTGAAATATACGCTTCCCGTCCTGATAAGTGACAGTGCTCACCCCCCCATCTGTTTCCTCTACTATGGTGCTAATCCTGTCTCCAAGCTATGTGCTTTCTACAGTGGGTTTCCCATAGCAGATACTTGGCTGTGTTGTTGGGTTCTGATAAATGAAATATCACTGAAAAGCTTTGTTAGGCCAAATGAGAAACATAATAAACAAAGAAGTGTGATGGTCTCTGTTCCAGAGCAGCTGAAGTGTCCTAGGCATTCCAGCAGCTCACCCTCAAATCACCATCTTGATAATGGCTGGGCTATGTATTCTGCAAGTGTGATCTTTGCATCAGTGAAAATTAAATGGGAGAGAGGGAGTCCAAAGAATAGATGAGTGGTTCATCTGCATTCCCTGGATATTGGACATGTCTATTCAAAGGATCAAGGGTTAGAGCATGGCTTTGCTGGAAACAAGCGGGCAGAAGTTAGTGGCCAGAGCATTTCCTGCACTGCCTACTATCTTGCTGTGCTTTTTGGAGAAGGCAAGGGAGCCACAGGACTGCACAGCCCCTGTCTTATCTCTATTAGTATGGTGTCCATCTACACTGGCATGTATATGTTGAGGGGATAGTGAGGCAGATAATTCAAATGTTCCTCCTCACGTCTTTTTCATTTCAGACAGGCAGCACATGTGTATGTAAAACAAACAAGCAACAACAACAACAAAAAAAACCAACAACCAAAACTATCTGTTTGGGGCAATTTGGTGAGCCATAAACTGGCTGCTTCCATGTCCTGCGCTACCCTTGCTCTCCACAGTTCTTACTGCTTGCTCTGGGGAATGCATCTTGTGGAATCTTTTGTGATGGACTCCCAGATCTCTGCAAAGTCTCAGGCTGGGCTTGCCAAAGCATGCTGCTCCAGTGCGTTATTCGTATTGTAGTCAATGCCCAGAGGCCCCTCTCTACTGAGCAGTGTCTGTGGCCGGTACACATGCAGCTGTTTGTCCTAAGGTCCAAGATGAGCCCTCACACCACCTGCCCTGCCTCTGCAGCCCACGATGTTCTGAGCCATCATTAAAGCTTAATATATTCCATTTGGCACTAGCGTGAGAAAGCTATCTTGTTTAGGGGAAAAAAAATTATTATTAAGCCCAAAGCAAAGATGCAGGCACTTTTTGGTGATGGTGTTGATTATTTGGAAAATGTCATTCCCAAGCTGCCTTGTTTGCCAAATGAGAGACATGTGTTAGTAATAAACAGCACACAACACAGATATCTTCTATAAATGGCTGTTTCAAAACACAATAATAAAACAAGGGGACCAGGAAGTTCCCCAGATCTAACACTGTACCTCTTTTAAAACTATTGTGGCCTGCAGGCAAGACTTGTCCTCCCTTCTTCTCTTCCATATTGCTTTTCTTCCTCTAAAATCTCAGACCTCTTCTCTATTTTTCCTTGTATAGAATCTTAGAAGGTTTTTTTTTGTTTCTTCCAGAGACAGTTAGTTGAAATATATGCCTCTTCAAACTGATCATTCATGCTAGACTTAGTTGAATGTCAGTAATGACATGGAAAGTTTTCCAAGGACCTGAAGGAGGAAACTGTTCTATGAAGCTTTCACTGCTCCTATGGACTTCTTATTCACTTTCATATTTCACTGCTCCTATGGACTTCTTATCTCTTCACGTTAGTGACTTTGGACACAGATATAAATTGCCATAGGTTGGTAAAAGAGTCAGAGGTCTGATACAGCTCACGTCACCACCACTTTAATGTGAAGCCATTAATTCAGGTGGCATGCTTTCTGAAGGCATCAGTGTAGTTGGAATAATTATTGGCACATCAGCTCTTAGAGATTTACAGCAGAAGGGTTTGAACGTGCAAATATTTACGCAGGTGGGCAAACCTGTAGCCTGTTGTTGCCACAAACAACATGTTGCATGAGGATGTTACTTATCTGTAGTGATGTGGGTGAAAGCAGGATTTTAAGAGACCTAAATAACACTAAATAATGAGTGGTAAGGACAGGATATTGTGCATAAGGAGAAAAGTGCTACCTGTATGAGGCACACTTGTAAATAGCAGAGTGGCGTTTGCTTGTTTGACACTTGATGATGCAAGACTATTTAATTGTTTGGGTGGCTGGGCTTCATGCAGGAGACTACTATTTCAAATGTGGTTGGAGTATAATGATGTGTAGTAACATGTAATGGTGGTGGTAGAAGACCAGCCTTCTGGTAACCTAGCATCATCTGTGAGTTAGCGAAGAGAGGAAGAGAAGGAGGTACAGATGACTAATGCAAAGTTACACCTTTCCTTTTTGACTGATAGTGCCTTTCTTTCATGTCTTACCGGACTCATTGCTGTGGGGCATCTGTGTAGGAGAAAAGCCAGTTCCTATCTACTTCTGCTTTGCCTGTTCTTTCCAGTGTGACACTAGTTGCTGTGATACACCCCCAGTAAATATTAGCTAACTACTGCAATGTGTTCTGTGTGGGGTGTAGCATAGAACAGAAGCAGATGCAAAATACCACATTCCATTTTCCAAACAACAACTGTGACCAAATTGCTCCGTGCTTTACATGGAGGATCAGCCCAAAGAGCCCTAGGATCAGCAGGAATCTTCCCACTGACATAAAAATCTTTGGTTCAAGTCTTCCAAGATAATAGTAAGTGCTGGTTTTCCCCCATAGTTGAGTAAGGCTTAGGAGATGTCTCTGAAAGTCTGACCTCTGTCTTTTATCCAGTGTGGCCAGGAATGAGATGAAATCAGAGATGAACTGGCAGAGGAGAGGTGTTGCTTCTTGGCTGGGAATGGAGAAAAACCTTTGCTTTTTTCCTCTGTCTGAAGCATCTCATCCTCCAGGCTGTGGAGACTTCTCTGTCCCTTGCATAGAAGAGGGCAAGTTAGTCCTTCCATGTGGAGTCAGTACTTGTTGAACTGTTCTTCCAGTTCACATTGGTTGTTTTCCCATTATAGAGGGAAAGAAAGATAAACAATGTCAATTTTTGGAAGGAATTGGCATTGAACTACTGTTCTTATCTTACTACTACAGTAGTAGGTTAGATAAAGTAACTTCTTCTGTTTTTATTTTTATCTCTCCTAGCTACACTCTGTGAAATTGCATCCTGGTAGCACAGAGCCAGTGATCACCACTCTCTGGCATAGACTACCAGGATTCACAGGTGGTGGTAACCCCATGGCAGAGCCAGAGCTCTTCCTCTCTCCTCCACTTTGCTGCCACATGAGCTATGCTTATCCATGCCCGTCTGGAGATGCTATTCAACAGCCGGCTGAACATGACCCAGCAGTGTGTCCAGGTGGCCAAGAAGGCCAATGGCATCCTGGTTTGTGTCAGAAACAGTGCAGTCAGCAGGAGCAGAGAGGTGATCATCCCTCAACACTGGTGAGGCTGCACCTTGAACTACGGCATTCCCTTTTGGAACCCTCACTACAAGAAAGAAGTAGAGGCCTGTGGAGGAGGGGGATCTGGCATGACAACGTTCATTGTCTCCATGCATTAACTGACTTCTCTTCAACATTACTCTTTCTAGTGGGAGCAAGAGACAATAATATTACATTATTGCTGATAGTAAGGTCTGTGTTGGGATATATGCTTTGTTGACAGGAGCTGAAATCTTTGAGGTATTTTCCATTGGGAGCCCATTCTCATCCCTCCTGGTTTGTATTTTATATGCAGCTTTGTTGCCTTGGTCTCTTGGCCAGCTGGTTGATGTGCAAAGGGGATTCCTAGAGGAGCACTGTGAGGCTAGCTAAGGCCCTGAGGGGCCCTTACCATGTCCCTGAGCATGCACTTGACGCTGGCATGCTGAGTGATTTAGGATCAGGCACTTGCCATCTTTGCCCCCGTTTTCCTTGCTGTGAAATGCTGCTGGTGGCACTTATTTCACAAACTGTGTGAAGCTGTGTGTCTGCCAAGCTCTCTATGAGGCAGCAGCTGACATTAATTAGCTGTGTTGTAAGGCCTATTACTGAGAAAGGAGAAGGTTGCTCTGTCACTGTGACACAGAGAATATTACATTTTTTCCATCCATCTTGAACAGACAGTTTTGTAGGGGAAGACTGAGAATCAATTTTGTACTGTGCCCTTCTGTGTTCAGATACAGAAACCAAGTGTAAATATGGGAGTAATTGACTTTTATCATCTGAGTTAAGAAAAGATTAAAATACCATTTGTATTCTTTGCTCTGGCTCCATTAACTGACATTTTACTTCTCTTACTTAATGGACACATAATACACAAAGAACTAAAAATAGACTAATAATTCTCTATTTTCTTAGTGCTCACACTCTTTCCCCAATATTACTTAGTGTTCTCCAAATATCTGTGAGTTTCTGTGAGTTATACAGTAGGGAACAACTTCTGATTCAGTTGAAGTCAAATATACATTTCCTGTAGACTTTAACAGGTACAGAAGACACCTTAATGCTTCACCAATGCTTTTAAAAGATGAGGATGCTTCATTCCTTGGATGAGATGTTTGGGGCTCTTCTGACTATACGTTGATTCATTAAAAACTCAGTTTCTGTAAATGGGAAATGAGAAAAACATCCTTGACTCCTCCTTTCATGTAAGTCGCATAGCAAAATGTGCCACATTTGTTTGTAATTAATAGTCATTAAACTGTGGTCTTATGGTTAATTGTATATTTTTCTCAATGCAGAAAAGGCAGACAGGCTAATCTGAGCAGCTGATTATTGCGGTCCTAGCTCCACAAATGTAATCACAGCTAAAAAGTTTGTAGCACAGGATTGTTTATTTGTTCAGCATTCTCAAGATTTCAGAGACCTATTTTTACATAGTCTACTGTAAGACCTCAGAATCAATTCTACAGCTACATTATATTTTATATGGGTTACTAGAAATTAAGACTTTTGTAACAGGCTGTTATTCATATCTTTTGCTGGGTGGGATGGAGGCATGAAATCTGCTCATCATGAAAGAGCCAAATCACATTACTAGGGAAAATCTCATTACTGGGCTTCATGCACTTGTTGAATCTCTGGTTTTGTGTTCACTTTATGATTGCCTCCAAGACACAGACGTGGAAACAGATTCAAGCACTGTGAGGGCTCAGGTTTGAAAAGATCAGGGCTATGTGGCGGAGTGCTTAGCCACCAATAGAGAAGGCAGAGGACCTGCTGGAAAGCTCATGATTATATGTTTCTTAACTCAAGCAGGAATCACTACAGCTTCCTTTCCTTTCTCAGTTGTTTCATCACGCACCCAGGCTTACAGATTTCATGGCTCCTGGCAGCCCACCAGACTCTGGCTGAAGAAGAAGGAACATATGTGTGTGATGAAAACAGTGAAGGCTTTATGGGTTCAGTCCTCATTTCCCTTCCTCATACAGCTACTATCTCTGTGGTTTTCCTGAAAGATCAGAAATAAAGCCTTCTTGGCTTTGGAGCAGCAAAAAGTAGGTTTTACAGCAGAAATGCAACACTGTAGGTGCTAATGCAAGTCCTATTTTTTTTTATTCTTCTACATAAAACAATGGCGAGGTTGCCCTGCCATATTTAATATGGCCTTGTTACCAATATTATGCAAAGACTTTAATACAGAATGAGTTTAACAAGTCACAGTAACATCACATAAATATCAATAATCTGAAGTAAATTACCTCCTCCCACTTCTTCTTCTTGCCTTTGCATTTTGAAATACTCTGGGTAGGACGTGTATTTCTCTGAGGTGACCGCGGTGCTTCAGTAGCAAGTGTGTCAGCCCTTTAGCTGTGGATCACATGGAGTTCCATACAAGACAGCAAACAGCTAGGAATGTCAGCTGTGTGCCACCCTACTGGGATTTTCAGATTTTTTGGAGGACAATAATATTTGCCTTGGCTAATACTCTATAATAGTAAATAATAATAATAGAGCTGTGCTTTCAAAACGTGTTTTTCTAACCTTGGAGTCTGAATAGTGTATATCACACACTTTTAATTGAGACTGCTATTGTTTGAATAGGTTTCTATTACCCTTAAGTCTTAGGAACAGCAATAACCCAAAGGAAATGGACTCTCAGCTGACACAATCCAGAATACCTTGGATTTAGGGGAGTGGGTGATCAGTCTTGTTTTACCAATTTGACCATTATACTAAGGGCAGACAGGGTGTTAGCATCTACTAAGAAATAATTACCTTGAATCTGAATGATTCAAGCTGACCAGCTTGACATTGCAGTAAATGAAGAACGAGCGATCACAGTTTTGTAATTTTTAGTATGTTTTTCAAGCAGATATCTGAAGGTGTATATTCAGAGGCTTTGAACTTGTTGGGTCACTGTCTTTTTGCTCTTTTCTTTTTTTCTCTTTCTTTGTTCTCTTTGTTTTGTTTTGTTTTGTTTTGTTTTTCCATTCCCTTCCCTTTCCTTTTTTTCTTCTTCATTTTACTTTATTTTTCTACTTTTTTTTCTACATTCCTCTTTGTTCCTCTTTTTTGTTTTGTTCTGTTTTGTTTTAACTGTATTATTGTGGTTTTGCCTTTTTCAAGGTTATCTGGAAGTAAAACAAACATTGCCTTGCTTTCTTCTAAAGGAGATTTTGGTTGAAGTAATAATAACACATTTGTGGTGAGCAGCAGGGGGCCATCTGTTCACTGCTGAAAAAAATATACACAAAGTAAGCATATCAGTGAAGTGCAATGAAAAGCACAAAGCAAAGCCCCCCAGAGTGCTTCTCTCAAGGCCATTAAAGATTTCAGGTTGCTTCAACGTACACAGCTTTAAATAGAACTTCTGAGGTTGTCTGGGTTAAAGATACCCACTGTTTTGCTGACTGACAGCCTACGCTCCCGCATCTTCAGCTACTGCTCTTTAGGCAAGCAGATACAGACCAACCCTAAGTCACATGTGCAAAGATTCCAGCATACTTGTTCAAGCCCACCAGACTTAGCGTATTCACATCTGCCATTAAATCAAAGAGATATATTGTCTGAATGGCCTTCCCATAAGCTGTGCATGTTGATTATGTGAAAGGCGTGCTTGCTCTCAGTGTTACGTGTTGAAAGCTATTGATTAAAATTTATCTCTCTGCATGAATAACTTTAGGCAGGGATCCTAAGGAATAAGTTCTTCCTTCTTCATTTTCATCCACTGGCAGGTGTGAGTTGCCTTTTAATGGAAGAACTGGGAAACTTGGCTCCCAAGAGCCTTGCCTGCTCTTTGGCTGAAGAAAGCCTGCACCCTATTGCCACCTCTCATGTGTGCCAGCTCCAGAAGAGGATGAGATATGAAGATCCGTCTGAGTTTGCTGCTGTAATAGTTATTTTGGAGGCTCCGATCACTGTAACCCTGCTGCTCAGGCTCTTGAACTTCATCCTACAGCCTGCCGGTCACCGTGCTGACAGGTGTTTTGAGCCCAAATAGGGGTACTGCAATGAATTTCAGATGTAAGGTATGAGCTATTCTGTTCTACTGACATTACAAGGTCCTTATCCCCTCATCACAAGAAATATACAGGGCAGCTGGAAAAGGTTCAGAGAAAGGCAAGAACAAGTGCAAGTACAGAATGTCTCCATATGAATCACAGAATCAGATTCATTAGGATTGGAAAAGACCACTAAGACCATCTAGTCCAACCATCAGCCCATCACACCATGACCACTGACCACATCCCTCAGTGCCACATTCACACAGTTCTTGAACATCCCCAGGGACGGTGACTCCACCACCTCCATGGGCAGCCTGTTCCAATGTCTCACCACTTTCTGAGGAGAAATTTTCCCTAATATCCAACCTGAACCTCCCCTCTTGCAACTGAAGACCATTCCCTCTTGTCCTATCAGAATAATGAAGAATGGCTAAGCTAGAAGTTTTTAGTCTGGAAAAGAAATAATGGAGGAAGAGATGATCAGATTACAAAATCTAGAAGGCATGAAGAGAATGAGTAGAAATTCATTTTCCTCTCTCTTCCAGTACAGGGTGGGAGGCATCAGATGAAGCTAATGCTGGGCTCCAAACAGAACATCATCCCAGACAGCTGACCTGCGGATCTTCTTGCCAAAGGATGCTGTGGGTGCTAAAGTTTTATGTGGGTTCAAAGACAGACAGAAGAACTGAATTAAATCCCCTGAGTGTACATGGAAACCACAACTGCCTAGGGCTAGATGAATACTTTCCTTATAACTGCAGCTAATTGTACTTTGGTGAGAATGATCCTGAGTAAAGTAGGATTTAGTTGTGGGTGTAAGGGCTTTTACTGCAAGGTTTTAAACACACACCACATTAAGGGTACAGCTGTTAGATAAGTGTTCTGAAAAAAGCTCCTTGAACATGACTGGGAATTTCTCTGTTTTCAAAGGCCAGTGGACAGAAGTAATGAAACCAATCAAGTTCTACCTGTAGTCTGAGGAAGCTTCACTTTGGAGCGTGGGACTGCTGATATTTCACTTTGTATTTAGAGACCATATCTGAAACTAATTAAAAGGAAGGTGACTGATAGCTGATAGACACAGATTGCTGGCTTGTGTTTTACTCTCCAGAAATATTACATGACCATTCCCAGCTGTTGTTCCAGCATGGGGTACCACCAGCTGTCTCATTAAATCCCACCACAGAAAAGAATAGAAATCTTCCAAATTCTCCTGCAACAATAAAACAGCCACCAACAGCAAAACCCCCCAAACAAAAAAGAAAATCTTAAAAGCTGTTTCTTTTTTTTTCTTTTTTTTTTCTTCCTCTGATTACATTCTGCCTTCCAGGAAACAGATGTAAACACAGTGCAAACTCATTTCGGCTTTGTAATCACCAGTCTTGTTTTTGTAAATGTATCTAAACTGCTAACTTCATTTGCACTACACTCGAATTACTCAGGAAATTCTTTTTCATCTAAACTTCTAATATGCAGTGTTACAGACACTGGCACTGGTGGAGCAGCCTCCCCTGCCTGCCTTCTGTGGGTGCTCCTGGGGATGTGTTAAGCATTGGAGAACAGCTTTCCAAAACAATCAGATTCTGATGAATGTGATATACATATTAATTAACATGAAATATTTGCATTATTATTTTTGTTTTTAGAATGAGTTTCTGCTTTGGTTCTGCCTTTTATAGGAGATTGTGATATTTAAGATGGGAGGTCAAATGTGTTTCAGACCTTAGATTTCATGGGGACAGACTTAGTCAAAGCCTAGATAAGCAGGAACAGCCCCATTCTGTGGGGCTAATAGCCTGAGTAAAAGCCAATATCAGACCCATTCTATTTTCCTTTCCTAAATTTTACCAGATTTAATAGTTTAAATGTGTAAGCAGTATCTTAACACAAAGGCTGCAGTATAGGATTTCAAATATGAAACTGTCAGGAAATGGGCTACTATGAAATATAGAAGTAAGAAAACTGCTTTCACCAGCCTGCCTAAGAAGAAGGCACAAATCTGAAAACAGTACTTTAATTATCTTTGAATTTCAGAAATGTCAGCTGCTATTTAATAATTAGACATGGGAAATATTAATAATATTTCTGGACATTAACGCCACTGGGACCTACAGTGCCATAAACGCCACTGAGCATATCTAAATGTCATAGATGTAGAGCTGAAGGAAGGGTGGATTCAGACCTAGGACCTTTATAACTTGTTCTCCTCAACATTGCCAGATGCTTCCCTGACATGTTTCTTCCTGCTGTACAGAGCAGAGCTCAGACATGAGTGCTTTTCATCTGAGGAACGAGCAACAACACTATCTTCAGGTAAAAGGAGTTCTTCTATTTAAACACATCTGAAGGCTACATAGCGTGGGAGAAACTCATGATTTCAGCCAGTGTGGGTGGCTGAATACTCTGAATATTTTTGCGGAGCTTTTAAAAAAGATGAGCTGACAGCATCCCACCTTACCTACTGCCCTGAATGCTATATCATGCTTGTCCTTAAACAAGGATGCCTGGGGGAGTTAAGGCTTGTCGGATGACTAAGAGCAAGCAGAATTTAGACAGCTACCTCCCCTTCATTTAGTTAAAATTAGGCACAGAAATGCCTCAGAGGATGGGGGCCAAGTGAGGTACGGCAGGGCATCAAAGTGACCGGCTGCAGCAGCAGGCCTGCAGCTGTGCCCAAGGAAGACCGGCCTTCTGCCTCTGGTGGCACCTCAGCTCATCTCTGCCCCATGCTCACTCAAAGCTGCTGATGACTTTCTAGGGTAGATGGGAAGTACAGCTTGGGCAATCTGTCCTGTCAGCTTTCTGAAGAAAGTGGGTTTTTTGGGAGTATCATAGAACCATGGAATGGATGGGGTTGGAGAGGACCTCAAAGCCCACCCAGCCCCACCCTGTGCCATGGGCAGGGCTGCCCCCCAGCAGCTCAGCTGCCCAGGGCCCATCCAACCTGGCCTTGAGCACCTCCAGGGATGGGAGACCACATCTTCTCTGGGCAGCTGTGCCAGTGCCTCACTGCCCTCTCAATAAACAATTTCCCCCTCTGCAATTTTGTAGCATGGCATTCTTCAGGAATATGCAAGAAGGGGTCCTATAAGCAACCAGATGGGGGCTGGAAAGTGTACAGAGGTAACTTCCAAGAATGAAGGCTAGTATCAAGAAACTTAGGTCAGATCCACAAAACCAATTATCTGCTCTGGCCATGCTAACAGTAAGCCAGCTGCAAACATATGCAGATGGCACACTGAATCTGCTTCAAAGACTTCACAATTTCTATAGCTTTAAGAGGGCACCTCAGGTGACAAGATAGACCCAAAAATCTTCTGTGGATAACCATTTCTTATCTGGACTTGGCATTTTGATTTCCTCCTTTCAGAAAAGGAGAGCTACTAATAATTAGTTGATTTTGTTGCTACTATAACCAATAAGCCAGGTTACATGTATTCATAGGATCATAGAATCACAGAATTGTTTGAGTTGGAGGGTCATCTAGTCCAACTCCGCTGCAATGAAAAGGGTCATCTACAGCTACATCAGGTTGCTCAGAGCCCTGTCCAGCCTGACCTAATTGACTCCAGGGATGGGTCATCAGAACCTCTCTGGTAGATTTGTTCCAGTACCTCACAACCCTTGTTCTAAAAAACTTCTTCCTTATATCCAGTCTAAATCTCCCCTCTTTTAGTTTGAAACAATTTCCCCTATCCTATCACAGCAGACTCTGCTAAAGAGTCTGTCTCCTTCTATGTTATAGCCCTCATGTAGATACTGAAAGGCTGCTATCCAGATTGGACAGCCCCAGCTGTCTCTGCCTGTCCTTGTAGGGAGATGTTCCATCCCTTGGATCATTTTTGTGGCCATCTTCTAAATGTGCTCCAAAGGTTTATGTCTCTCCTGTACTGCGGATGCCACATCTGGATGCGGGACTCCAGGTGAGGTCTCACCAGTGCAGACTAGAGGGGCAGGATTGCCTCCCTTGACCTGTTGGCCATGCTTCTTTGGATGCAGCCCACTATATGGGGGTGTTGTATGGTTACATTTTATTGTCAAGTCTATAGGAAGGGAAGGAAGCCAAAACAAATGAAGAGGGACACAGGTTTCAGCTGAAATAATCTGTGGGGCAGCAGGCACTTGGGTAGAGAACCACAAAATATCCAGAGGAAGAATGGGGAAACTACTTCTCATGTTCAGCAGCTGTTTCAGTTTGCAGTAGGGTACACGCTGTCCAGCATCCCTTGCATATCTGAAAGTTGTGCTCAAGGCAGAGGGACAGGGAATGGAGAAAGACAACGTGGGAATGAGGAGTGTGCCTGCTGCCAGAGCCAAGACTCCGTTAACGTTGCTTAGAAACTGCAATATCACTTAGCAAACTTTTCTAGGGTTTGTCATGAGTCTTGTGGCAGCAGCGTGCACCCAGGCATGCACACGTTGTGCATGACCTATGAATCAACACTAAAATGTTCTAGGCCTGATGAATTTTGTTTTTCAGACAGATAAAAGACTGCTTAAAAACTCTGAGCTGTAGTCCCAGTATTTTTTTCATATTAGCTACAGCTACAGATTTCTTACCTTATGAGAAAAGAAGGTGTCATAAGGGTTGTATGTAAAGAGAGCTGATCTAAACTGTAGACCAAAATATCTGTTGATTTTGGGAAAATGACAACTGAGTTCAGCTTATGTAAAAAAAAAAAAAAAGAAAAAGGAAAGAAAGAAAAAAAGAAGTTTAAATAAAATAAGTCTTTATCAGAAAACAATAAGGTACATGCATAAAACACTTCCTGGGATTGTGATTTTTCCTAAATGGCATGAATTGATGTTTTTTCATTCAACAGCTCCAGCTGTCCCTCCTAAATGTTATTTGTCTCAGGAAGCCTCTTATCCAAAAGACTGACCTTTCAAAGGGACTCCTGGTGCTTCCTTAGGTGTATGCTAATGAATTGAGGGTGGAAGCCAGGTGATAAATTGCTAGCCTGTAATAAATGGCCAGCCAACCTGCTTGTTAGTTAAAAGGCTAGAGAGTAAGGGGGGTGGGGAAACATGAGGGAAAAAGCTGTTGGTGTAAACTGATGAGGATTCACATCTGGAACATTATTCAACAGAGTAAGCCTTAGTATAGTTCTATGGATGGGTGTTGCAAGTAGCTCATGCTGCTTTTCAGAGGAGGAGTCTGAATGTGTTTTTTTCTGAACCCCTTTATAGATGTGAACCTTGTTGCACAACAGTGAATAAAGGAATTGCTGGGCTGTGTGTACCCCCCCCTAAGGCTGTGCTATTATAGCCTCAGGATGTGTAACAACAGTAGCTGCTGCAAAACCCTTTCTCCTGGGAGAGGAAGAGGTCTTTCTGGATTAATGCCAACTCCCAGCATGGCTTGAGCTGTAGTTTGAGGCTGTGCAGTTGTATAGCAGTGCTATCTTCCATTTAAGGAAGGCTCTCCTTGTTGACATTACCTCCCATTAAAGATCAAAGCCTCACATGTGATTGCTGCATTTGAAGTTCAGTAAAATCTCTGTAGGCTTATGTTGTTGTTTCTGGAAGTATCTTTTATTCTAGAAGTTCTCAAGACTGTAAATACTTTCTAGCCCATGAAAGGCTAATGATTTTCCCCCTTCTGCCCTTGGTTATCCAGAGTTCTCAGCTAATGCCCAGCAGAACTCAGATCTTGAAAATTAGCCTCTGCAAAACACTTCTGTTGAGCTGGACTTCCATGAAATGAGCTGGGTGTAAGTGAGCAGATTTAACTTCTGTACTTTAAAGTAGCAGCTTTCCTGTATAATCAGGGGAAACTAACTATAAAGTCTTTTTTTCTTGTATTAAAAAAAAAAAAAAAGGAGGGGCATTTCTAACAGAGCTAGGAGGACTGACAAAAGCTTCTGGCTAGTTCAGGCTGGCAGTGAGTATGAAATTATCTGTTTATTGGCTGGTACTGGAGTGGAATTGGTCTCTTGCCATCATTTTTGGCAACACAAGCTACACATGCAAAAGAGGCAGTGCTGGAGACAGACATAGAACTATGGATCCCCTGTGGCTGTCTCCACACCTATGAAAAGAAAATAAGCAATATTAGCAGTGACGCACCAGCTTTAGGAGCTGTTCCAAGAGTTGTCCCCAGAGCATCCAAGGGAGATAAGAATTAAGTATGTGCTTCAGGAAACAGAAGTGGAAACATACAAAGTATGTTAAGCAAGGATGCTGTGCTCAGACTAATTCTACCAGGAACTATGCACAACAGATACGTGGGAGTTTTCTGAAGCTTGCTCTACAGTAGGAGATTAATTTAGACTTCTGCACTGTCTACAATGCAAGATTGGAATCAGGTTATTGGCTGCTCTCTTCTGTGGAGGTTCCCCACCACACGGAGAACAGCCTGGAGGAGTTCGTACCATCTGTAATGGACAACTGCAAAATATTCTATGACACAGAAAGCTATCCATGTAAGTATTGCAGTATTGCTAATTGAAAGCAAAAACTCTTTGAAGTCTGACTGAAAATGCCCAGCTCACTTAAAGGGGGAACATTTCCCCCAGGCAAGTGGTTTTAGTGACCTAACTATCACTAGGAACCTTAGGATGCATTCACACTTAGAACATGTGGTGACATTGGCATTTTGTGTCCGAAGTTACTTTAGTGCTGCAGTTGGCTGTGTTAGAAATTATCTGGGCCTGTAGTAGAAGTACTTTACGTGGTTAGCAATGTATTAATGTTGTTTACAAACTTTCTAGGAAGTCTCTGGTGTAATTCAGTAATGAATCAATTCCTGTTGTAACGTGGGGTCATTACTATTAATTTACACTACTCGTAACTATTTGTTAGTAGCATGCAACACCATCCCAAATCCCTTCAAAGACCTTTATGTGAGCTGCAGTTTGAAGGAATGCGTTCTCCATTAGAACAATGGAGAATACTGTCAAGGAGGAAGCCAGTATAACATGCAAACTTTTGCATTCATCCAGCTGAGAATTAGATGCAGGAAAATCAGGTTAACAGTGTGCTCAGAACTGTTAAGAAAGGAACAAGAATTGGGCCTGTACTTTTTAATATCTTTATTGATGACCTGGATGAGGGGATTGAGTGCACCCTCAGTAAGTTTGCAGGTGACACCAAGCTGGGAGGAAGTGTTGACCTGCCTGGGGGTAGGAAGGAGCTTCAGAAGGATCTGGACAGGCTGGATAGCTGGGCTGAGGCCCATGGGATGAGGTTCAACATAGCCAAGTGCTGGATCCTGCACTTTGACCACAACTCCAGGCAATGCTGCAGACTAAGGGCAGAGCGGCCAGAAGACTGTGTGGAAGAAACTGACCTGGGGATGTTGGTTGATGCTCAGCTAAATGTGAGCCAGCAGTGTGCCCACGTGGCCAAGAAGGCCAATGGCATCCTGGCTTGTATCAGAACTACTGTTGCCAGCAGGAACAGGGAAGTAATTGTCCCTCTGTACTCAGCCCTGGTGAGGCTGCACCTCGAGTACTGTGTTCAGTACTGGACACCTCACTGCAGGAAAGACATCAAGGCCCTGGTGTGTGTCCAGAGAAGGGCAACAAAGCTGTGAAGGGTCTGGAACACAAGTCTTATGGGGAGCAGCTGAGGGAACTGGGATTGTTCAGTCTGGAGAAGAGGAGGATGACGGGAGACTTCATGGCTTCCTACAGTGACCTGAAAGGAAGTTGTAGCAAGGTGGGGGTTGGCCTCTTCTTCCACATAACTAGCGATAGCATGATAGGGAATGGCCTCAAGTTGCACCAGGGAAGATTCAGGTTGGATATTAGGAAAAAATTCTTCTCTGAAAGAGTGGTCGGGTGCTGGAGTAGGCTGCCCAGGGAGGTAGCATGGAGTCACTGTCCCTGGAGGGGAAATGTCTAGATGTGGTACTAAGGAACATGGTTTAGTGGAGTTGTGTTGATGGTAGGTGGACGGTTGGGCTGTAGATGATCTTGGAGGTCTTTTCCAACATTGGTGATTATATGAAGAAAACGAGCGGTTTCCAATGTGCTCTGATGTTTGCCAGCCTCTTGCTCAGTAGAAGAGCATTCTCTAAAAATCTAGATTACGTTGTGGAGCTGTCCTCTATACCAAGAAACTTGTAGCAGTACAGTCTCTCTGTGCTGTAAAGATGGGAAGAACACCGTGTAGTAGGCATAGGAATAAGTTCTCTATAGCAGAGGAGGTGAGGTCTTGTTCCACATTGTGTTTTAAAGAAACTGGGTATCATGAGTAGTGCATGAAAATAAACAAAATTAGAGCAACATGCAGTAATTTTGTAGTCTATACAAGGTAGGGTCTCTTCCACCACTCCCATCTTGAATTCTTCAATATAAAATAAACATACGTCGTTCAACTATATAGGTTTCAACTGGTTTAAATTTAAAGTTTTCAATGATAACTTGTATCTTAAGTAGACCTCATCATTATTTGCTACAAAAGCTTGACACCATTAAAGATAAAATGTCTGCATAGAAGAGCCCCAGTATGGAGTTTGCTCAGGCTATTTCAAAGCAAACATCATCGCTGTATAGTAGTTGATATAAAGCATTTCACATGTGGGAAAGTTTAGCTGAATAAAAAACAGTTCATATCTATAAAGATAGGATAGCTATAAAAGTAGACATATAACTTGATTGTTTGAATTCCTAATGATGAATTTAAATAGTCAGCTGTAGCTTGTTTCCTTTTCCTGTTATTTCTTCAGATCTATGGTATAAAATCTAGGAGAGAAAGGTAGTTTGCATGTGCAATCCTGCTTAATCTGACCTTTTAATCAGCCACCAGTTATCTTTTGGGATGACGCATCTTCTTCTGGTGGGAATAGTTTGTTTCCTTTAAAGCATTTTTCTACTGTGGCGTGGTGTTTTAGAGAAGTGCCTTGAAAGTGTATGATTGGCAGGACATGATTAGCTTTCTCACTACAATATTAGCTTATCAATGCTGGTACTTGCTATATAAACTCTGCTGTAATGTACGGTTATATCACACATACCGAGCTTTTAAAATGTGCTCTAACTTCTAGTATCTATAGCATAGTGGTTCCTGCAATCTCCTGGTTTCAGCTGGGAAACAAGTGATTTTCTTCAGAGTGTCTGGTATGATGTTATGTTTTGGCTTTAGGAGAAAAACAGTGTTTATAACACACTGATCTTTTAGTCATTGCCGATCAGTGCTGTATGGAGCCAAGGACATTTCAGTTTCACAGCTTCTCATACCATCCTGACAGGGGGGGAAGGGGGAGGGAGGAGGATTGGGTTCTGTGCCACAATGAACTGCAAGGAGACAGAACAAGGACAGCTGGCATCATGTGAATAAAAACCCTATACAATGGAGAGAAGTTGGCTGAGAGGTTAGTTGCTGCTTGGGGACTGCTTGAGCATTGGTTGGCAAGTAGTGAGCAATTGTCTTGTGCATCACTTGTTTTGTGTGCATATATATATATATATATAATTATCATTGCTGTTATATCTCTCTTCCTTTTCTGTGTTAGCAAATAGCTTTTATCTCAACCTATGAGTTCTTCCCCATCTTTTTTTTTAATTCTCTTCCCCCATCCCATTGGGAGTGGTGGAGGAGTGAGTGAAAGGCTTCTTGGTGCTTAGCTGCTTGCCCAGTTAAACCACAGCTCTGTACATAGGATTTAAATGCTGAAAGATTAGGCTTTTTACAGAGTGCTAGCATGCAATTCTTAATAGGTTTCTAGAGAACTTGATGCTATTTTTATTTTAGAAAGTCTCCAGTGGCTTCATGCTGAGGTCTATGTGCACACCTGCCCCTGCCCTGCAAATGGATGAGCCACCTCTGCTGCCAAGAGGCCTTTTGGTTTAGGATTCTGAAGTAGAGCTGAGCCAAGGATCCTGGCCCTAGGGCAGGTAGAATCATAGAATTGCTCAGGTTGGAAAAGACCTTAAAGATCATCGAGTCCAACCACAACCTAACCATACTACCCTAACAACCCTCCGCTAAATCATGTCCCTGAGCTCCATATCCAGATGGTTTTTAAACACATTCAGGGATGGTAGTTAGAGGCAGCTCTGTAGTGGTGTGGAGACAATGGCCTGGCAAGCTGCTATGTGAGAAGCTAGGGAGGGCTGCTGCTGATGGTAAAGTACTCTATTGTCTCTGATGTGGCATCACGTAAGAGAAGGATTTCCAAACCTGTATGTTCTTCCAGCACAGGGATGCATTAATAGGTCCCACAATTTAACTGGTCTTACAGAATGGACCAGAGTACTGGTTTGTTAGTCATGCAAAAATCTTGTAGGCCACAGCTACATTAAACACAGTTTGAAAATTTCATATTTTTCTTTGTGTAGTTTAGCTTGAGTTCTTTTCACTGTTTCCTAGCTGGATCACCTAAGTCTAAACAGATCACTTTGTCTCTAATGATATGATTCAGGAAAGCTGGGAGAGATTTCACAGTCCAAAACCCCAGCTGCAGAAATGAAGTCAGTACTGCTATTATCTTGACCAATCTTATACTGCTCCTGTTTCCTCTACAAAGTTAAATTTGTTCAACAAGTTTTGATATTTCCTTAGTGTTCCTTGGCAGATCCCAACTTTAAAAACAAAAAACGTATTCTGAAGCAATGCAGAGATTCATGTTTGTTTCACTGAAAGTCAGTAATTGAAGATATAAACTTTGAGAAAAAGTACTTGTAAAATAATCTAGGACCTTCAAAACTTTCTCCACAGAATTTCTAATTCATGTTCTCCTCTAAGACTGCTAATAGACTGAGGACAATATGTATTCATTGGCTTCATTTTTCAAGAGGGATGCTTATGTTAGACTCCCAGGCAAACTGCTGCCAAGGGCTTAGAGTTAAGCAAAACTGGCTATGACTACCACAAAAGCAGAATCTGTCAGACTATGTCCATGGTGCCTCACGGGCCTGTTGATGTTGTTCATCGTTGACCAAAGCTGTAGGTTTGGTCTGATACCTGGCTTTAGCGATACAGGTTCAGCCTCTCACTGCAATAGGTGCAGTGAAAGTGAACTATATCTATATCTATCTATATGTACACAGCTGTACTTTGTATTACTCTGGTCAAGCTCACACAAAGGGTTTTTGACTACAGATATGCACTTGCTGAGAATGGTGCCTCTGTTTTCAGGCAAGGGGATCAGTCTTCTGGATCACTACTACTCTTTCTCTGTTTATCCTTGAGTAAGTAGCTCATAATTCCTCTTCTGGATAATGTGTGACTGAGCCTGATGGGACATCCAATTACTGCTTGGAACTCAGTCAAATCCTCTTCCTACTGCCTTACTTTGAATCATACCTCTTTCTCTACATCATCAAAAATGTCCATTCCCTATATTTTGGGGCATCTGCTAGGCAGACACACTGTGCACATTGAATCCTTTCAGCATGCCATCATGTTTATCCCCTTTGCTCAGTCATTAGCAGCAGGATACCATCCATTTCTCTCATCCTGCTCCTGTTCTTCCCTTCAGCACTGCCTTTTGTATAAATAACATACTTCCTGACCTTTCCCAAAGATGTCTGCAGCCTGCTGTGTTTGTCTCCAGTTAGCTCAAAGCACTCTGAAGGTGTCTGAGCAGACAGCAGAGTCTGAATCCTCTTTTTTTTTTTTTTTTTTTGGCATGCGATAAAAATTGGGATAAAAATGAGACAGATCTGAATTCCTTGGGTATAAAATGATCAGTTTGCTTAGTGCTTTGGATTGGCAGTAATGTCAGTCAAAACCAGGGAGCTCAGGTGTCGCCTTTAAGTTGACCCAGACTGTCAAAAAATAAAATATGTGCAACAAAGGCAAAAGTCAGCTTGGGTTGTTCTCTGGTTAACTTGGCTGCTTGTTTTCGACATAAAAATATGATGACTGTCATTTAAAACGTTTCCATGTTTCTGCAGCCAGAAGTTGTGGCTTCTCATGTTGCTGATGGAAATGCTGAGGCAGGTTGGATACAACATCAGAAGCTGTTTGGGGCTGAGTCGTCACCTGCCCAAGTGTGTTGGAGATGGATGTGCAGTATGGCTATTGCTGTCTGCTCTGTGTAGCTCAGTGACATGGGCTTTCATTGGGATGATAAGCACTTGCTACTTCAAGGAGTTTAACGTGAATGCAAAGCTGTCATTCGCCAGGCTAAGGACTCAGCCACTCAACGTACAGTTTTGAGTCTTGTAGCCGTAAAAATGCCTGCATCAGACTGTTTTTGGCATGCCCCTTAACGTGGTGAACAGCTGCACTCCCAAAGTCTCCAACTGTCCACTCCCAAGGTGTGGATGAAGGCTTTGTACTCTGAGCCTTTATGTTTGGTTCTTGGAAGGGACATATTCTCTTGGCTTGTAGTTAGTTAGCAACAGGCTTGTTTCATTTTGCTGGAAAATGGTATGGTGATATCATAACAAAAAATGTGCGAGGTTTTGTATTGGTATTTTTTTCTTCCTCTTTCCATTCCTCTTTTTCACAAAGCAAGGTTTTACTGCTAGCTACTGTCAGAGTCATGCATGCTATATTTAGTTTTTAAGTGATGTAATGTGAATGTTTAGGAAACTAATTTCTTTTCTGGGAGACCAGCCTAGCATGCAAACCTACTGTCTACCTGCTCTTGTATTCCACCAACATAAACTGCTTGATGGTTAATAGCAGAGGCTTTTTTTTTTTTTTTCCTGGTGTATAAGATCCAATTTTTATTCATCCCCAGTTTTTCACTTTCTGTACTACCCTAAGCTAATACTTTGCAGGTCATTAAAATCTGTTCCTTATTCCTCAGATAACCTCACTTCCACCCATAGGGTACTCGTGGGGTCATTTATTACTCAGTTTAAGTGAGGGTGGCAGAATCTGGCATTGGGAATATTTTACACTACATACAAAATGGAAAAGCCAGCGGATGTGGCTTGAAGAGACACGCTATTAATCTTGAGCATGTGAAGGAACTGACTTCAGATGGCATTTGTATTTCTTGGCAGCGGAGGACAAACTGTAGGTGTGACAGCTGTGGATGCAGGGGCTAAGAGTAAGGCTGCAAAGCTCTGCATAGGCAATGCCATCCCATCACAAGTTTCTGGGGAGCAGCATGGCATGAATCAGCTGGGCTGCAGGTGTCTGAGCCTAAACAGACTCTTGGAGGTAACGATATAATTATAAAAATCTGAATGTGGCTATTTCTTTCACTGCTGATTGATGTGACAGAACTAAATGCAAGCAGAAAGGTATCTTGGGCCAGGATCTAATTTTGTCTGTCAGTGGGTATTTGGGGCAATCCAGATGACTTCAGAGAAAGGCACTTAAGGATCAACAGAACAAGCTCAAGATCCAAACCACAAACCACCCTCTTTGCGTTGCTGTTGCCAGGTTTCTCCTGCCTTCCCTTCCTGTCGTTACTACTTTGGAGCAGCTGGGTGAGAGCCCTTTCCCATTTGCAAGTCCACGATGCTGTAGCAATTCTCCTCCCTAGCACTACAACCTTTTGAGAAGAGGAGGAAGAGTGGGGTCAGGGTGCTGTTCCTCAAGGTATGGGTCCTTTTCTATCTCCTTCTACCTGTCTGTGCCATGCTCAGAGCAGCTTGTTTAGCTAGGCTGCATCTGACACAGAGAAGAAAAATATGTTGTCCTCGTGCACTTTACTACCAAATTACCAACAGCAAAGCCAATGTCATTGATAAGCAGATAGCTTTAAATAAACATAAAACATTGCTTGTAGTCTACAACTTCTGTTTAGGAAAATTGAGAATTAAAGGGGGAAAAAACCCACAGCAACATAACAGCAACAATGAAAAACATGCAAAATTGTAGTTCAAACTGAGAAGGTTCCTGCTGATATTGGTCAGAAGGTGGCTGGTTTTCAGAAGTAATCTTCTAAACCTTTGATCCACTCAAACTTTAGACTGTGAATACTTTTAGGAGTGGTAGTTTTGGGCAATTTGCTTGCTGCTGAGTTTATGCATTACAAAAAAAATTTTGCTAGGAGGAACAGCTTCATGTAGCAAGGCTTTCAATAGACCCATGGAGGCATACACGGAGAGATGTCATTGTGACCCAAGATCTGGTGACTGTGACAGCAGGAGGGGGTGGGCGAACGTTATGTGTTTTTTCTGTCTTAAGTCCAGACTCTGACTAACCCCTGTGTGGGTTCTGTTATCCGTATCTGAACTGTCCTCAGCCCCAGCTGGGTACATGGCGTATCTTCTTTCCAGCCCTGTGGGATGGGAGAGGGAAGAGCACAGCGTGACTGGGACTAAAATCTGGCCCTTAAATGGTTTTATTAAACTGTGGGAAAGTGATAAGACTGCCAAGTAGAGAAAGCACTGAAAGGTCATCATACTAAACACCTCCTCCATTTCAAAGCAAAGGAAAGCTTTTGTGTTCGAAATCCCACTCTCCTGACCAAAATAGAATGGCAGCTTCCACTTTTGGGTCTTTTTCAGGTGCTTACACATTAGATGTTAGGAATATATGTAGGAAATTTTGCCACAGTATCTGTAGACTTATTTTCATTAATCCATGCATCAATTTGTGTATTGAAGTTTGAGACTGACCCTGTCATTTCTATAGTTCTGGGTTTTCTTTCTGATGTGGTTTTGAGAAATACTAGTAAATCATTGCAGTAACCTTTTGTTTCTAACCACAGCTTGTGGATACTCTCCTGGCAGAATGGTACAAGTTGCTCTAAAATTCCTGCTTTCTATTAAAGATTGGTTGAGCTCTCTTAATTTACTTGCATTTGAGATTGATGTTGGGACGGGATCATTCTACACACACAGAATCAAGTCATTTCAGTGCACTTTCCTATAGCACATCCCAGCACAGATTAACAATGGCCATTTTGGGAACAACACACGTGTGGCAGTTGTGGATAGTGAACAAGATGTTAAACATCTCCTACAGGGAGAATCACAGGCCTGACTACAGTCTTGTTAAGTTTCTTGTACTGATTCTTATTTTGTCCACTTAAATTCCCCCTGAAGAGGGAGTACTGGCTTTCCAGAAGAGAAGAAAGATTGACTACTTATGGAGCAACAGCTGAAATCTATCACTTTTAATCTTACAATACTTTTTAGACATTGGATGCTTACACTGGAAGGCACATTTTTCACTGCAAACTATTTCCATTTGCTTTGTAGAGCAAATGAAATGATTAAAGCAGGAGTTATTCCCAGTTTACAATCATTTCTTCAAGACAGTAATAATAATTGACCTCAGGTTAGTCGCTCCATAAATTGTATTTGAAGACATGCAAGTTGCAAACAAGCAGAGCCAGATTGTCTTCAGAATGTGTTCTCCAAGTGAGGAAGATACTTCAAGCCTGACCTAGACACAGACAGATACTTGCTTTGGTTCTTAAATGTTAGTGTGGTGAACTGAAACCAAGCACTTGTGTCCCATATGTGCGAAGTATAATGTTTTGCTAGTCATTAACAAGAAAAGTATTACGGTTAATGTGAAGCTTTTCTAAAGCCTTTTTTGGCAATAATGCTATGGAAGAGAGCAGCTGAAATAATAATAAAACTTCATGCTTACAGAGAACTTTCATCTGGGAATATCAAAATTATTTATAAGCTCAGTTAATATCTTGATATTTTTCTGGAATACTGCTTTCCTGTGGTAATTGTTAAGAGAGGAATTTTATCCTGGTTTAGCAGAAGGATGAGCTGTGGCACAGAAAGTATGAGCAACTTGTGCAGAAGTACTGTGGCAGATCACAGAGTATTAGCCAAGATTCATGCTCAGAGAGTTGGGTTACTTTCTGATTTTTGACATTAAGGAGTTGTGCTGCTGACCATCACTGATCTCCATCAATGTCATGTACCCAGGTCCTAAGCTACCAGGTGCTGGTAGCTGCCTCCATCTTCCTCTCCATCATTCCAAAGAGTCAGTTGGTAAGTTTATCTCTTTCTCCTGCTGGAGCACTGGGCTCCACAGTGGGCACTTCCTATCCCCAGTAAGGAACCCAGCTGGAAGATGGAGCATCCATGAGACAGGTCCCCAAAGAGCCGCTGGGCTAGCAGAGATACTTCTGCTGCAGCCATGAAAAATCATATTTTCCCTAATAAGCATCTCAGGGTGCCTGGGGCACAATGATAATTTGGATAGAACTGGGTGAAGGACCACCTCTCAACGCCAAGTCTGTAGGTGTGAAGAAAGGATGAAATCTTACGGTCACTTGAAGATGAGTCCACTACACTCTGTCTGTATTTTGAGTGTGCCCATGTGAAATCCAATTGGCAACAAATTTTACTTTACTTTTACTTTTAGGCAGACC